>NW_009606847.1:11202-18543 GCF_000690535.1 Cariama cristata | reverse complement strand
TATATATATATATAAAAAAAGAGAACGGTTGCTACCATAAAAGAAAACTTTCTTTTACTGCTTTGTCTTTAATTTCTATTGGTATCATATTTGCTTAAGACAGTGGGAGAATAATTTTTCAGATTCTTGAGTTGAATGTATACAGAACATGTTGCCTTGTTTAGATGGCCACACGCATTCATAAAGGAAGATAAAATTGTGCTTTCAAATCCTATCAGAGTCTAATCTAATTTTGGTGGGTACTGGAGGCCAAATTCAACTATGAAATATGACAACAGTATTTTATAACCTTTCATAAGGCTTTATCAAGTATTTATGCAGCTCACAGTACCTGGAGATTACAGAGATTATGTAAGTGAGAAGTGTTGTTGCTAATTGTACACAGGAATAACTTGTCTAAAATAATGGAATTTAAGAGGACTTACAATGGTTTGACATTACTTGTGGGAAAGAAAGTTACAGCTATTACCGATGATATTCAATAAATAAATGAAAGAGCAGCAACATGCCATTCAGCATTCAAGTGATGCTTCTGCATGCTCTCTGTATGGCGATAGCAAAAAAATCCAGAGTTAGCCCCCGATGACGAGATGCCGCCTATTGTGTTTGCAGACATTAGGAGGAATCCCATGGCAAGCGTATTTCCAGCGAGTTCTTTCCTCATCTTCTGCCACATATGCCCAAGTTCTGTCATTTCTGGCTGCTTTCGGCTGTCTTGTGATGGCTCTTCCTGCAGTACTCATTGGTGCAATTGGAGCATCTACAGGTAAACAATTAAAAATTAATAGTACAATAATTGTAAAATGTATAGTGCAATAAATGTGTGAAGACCCTACAAAGCATATGTTAGAATCTAGCCAGGTGACATCATTAATCAACTCATTACTTCTTCAACAGGAGACTACCTTGAAAAGTAATATTGTAGAAAGTTTCTCCCAGGGGAAATTTCCCCAGCCCCAGTGACTGAGATTAACTCATTTTGCACGTTCTAGGTATCTACAGATGTAATATTTCTATTTAATGTTTGCTTTAGATTCTGGTAATTTTATTTGGTTCTAGCAGTAATAACTGCAAAATAACTGTGTATGTATTGTCGTTATTTATTAGGAATTTTTTATCTTGACCAAAACATCCTTGTCAAGTTCTTTGTCACAGTGAGAGTGACCCCCATCACAGTGACCATATAACTAAACCGTTAGAAATGCTCTGTTATAAATGTTTAACACAAGGCTTTGAGCTCTGAGTCTGTAATCTAAGATAATAGTTAAACACATCACAAACAAACATGGATCCCAGACTTGTCTTGTTGAAGAAAATGACGTTTATGAGCAATGCAAAGTTTTAATATTGAACTTCCTACTGAATAACTACAGGCTGTGAATAGACTTAGCTAAGAGGTAAGGAAAAATGCTGAGCAGAATTAAATCTGCCTAGCAGAAACCAGGGGAATACTGCCTTTTTGAAATGCCATCAATCTGGTCCTAGTAACAGTTTGGTCATTGAACGCGAATGAAAATGTGGCAATATGAATAGCTCACTACACATGAAATCAAGAAATGCTGTAGGTGATGACTACTAATGTTACCAATAACGTATCGGTGTCCATATTGCAGCCTGGAACGAGACTGAGTATGGTTCTCCTGACCCCATGACCAAAAAAGAAGCAGACATGATTTTACCAATTGTGCTCCAGTACCTTTGCCCAGTTTATATCTCGTTCTTTGGCCTCGGTGCTGTATCTGCTGCCGTGATGTCGTCAGCTGACTCTTCAATTTTATCAGCAAGTTCTATGTTTGCTCGGAACATTTACCAGCTTTCCTTTCGGCAAAATGTGAGATTACATTTTTGGTTTTACTTTTAGATAAAGTTTTAGGTGATTCCTTTACTATCTCCTAATTATTGCTGCAACCATAAGTTTTAGTTAAATCCTTAACAAAATGAGACATCTTTCTGAATTACTGGTTTGTCAGCAAATTATTTGACAGCAGAATGGGCTAATGAGTCAGAGACTTTCTTAGGAAATGGAGAAGAAATTCCGACACTGACAGTTTTTTCTGGTTAATTCATATTGTCCTTATATTTAAAAGTTATTTCTAACCATCTCCTGTTGTTTTTTTCTTTGACATATTACCAAACTTTTCCTTCTGCTCAAAGATTAAGGACTTTGGGAATGAAAATCATAACTCTCAATTATTTTTTCTCTGCGCTTGAGATGGAGATAGAGATATTTGCTTGCAAATGTTATTGAATATGTCATGCAAAATTTCCCTTTACGATGTAGTGTCTTATATAGGCTATGTTCATAAATGTAGGCATACATACATTGCCATGAAAAAACCACCACCTAACACTGCCCTTTTTTTGCAGGCTTCAGACAGGGAAATCGTGTGGGTCATGAGAATCACTGTTTTTCTGTTTGGAGCATCAGCGACAGCAATGGCACTGCTAGCTTCGTCGGTGTACGGCCTGTGGTACCTCAGCTCTGACCTTGTTTATATCATCATATTCCCCCAGCTCCTGTGTGTGTTATTTATTAAAGGAACCAACACCTACGGTGCCATTGCAGGATACTTGTTTGGCCTTGTTCTCAGAATAACCGGAGGAGAACCGTACCTCTACCTTCAGCCCTTGATCTACTATCCTGGCTGCTATCCAGATGAAAATAATATCTATATCCAGCGATTCCCCTTTAAAACACTCGCTATGCTTACCTCCTTCTTTACTAACATTATTGTCTCCTACTTAGCCAAATACCTGTTTGAGAGTGGGACTTTGCCACCAAAACTGGACTTCCTTGATGCTGTTGTTGCCAGGTACAGTAGAGAACACATGGACAAAGCAACTCTTGTAAAAAGTGACAATATTGTATTAAACGAACTTGCACCTGTGAATCCACGACACAGTCTAACTTTGAGCTCAACTTTCACAAACAAGGAAGCCTTCAATTATGTTGATTCGAGTCCAGAGCTGTCCAACACTGAAGATAATTAAAATATCTGGTAACCACAGGGAAAACAATGCAAAGCAGGATATTCTACAAAGAATAGTAAGAGCCATTTTATTAGAAGAAAAGCAAGAATTGGGAATAAAATGCTGCTGCACAATTCTTTAAGTTGTTTCTAGGAGCAGGAGCATCCCATGGGAGGAACTCTTTTCTGTTATTATCTGACAAGTTGGATTAGATCACAGAGTGTTTACCAAAAGGTACACTCAGATCCCATTCTTTCTGCTCAGAACTATATACTGTCTAATTACAAAAATATTTACAATTGAAAATATATGTAGCAGAAAAAGTGCAACAGTTTTTTAGCTAGGACGTAGTATGAAGAGATTACAATACAGTCACTCTGAAATACTATCAGTCAACAATTTATTGGCATTAAGTGAAAATATATTGTCGCAGCTATAAGTGGTTTATTACTAAAGAGCTAGTTGCAACTAGGTCTGGTCATTTTTCTCCTCATAAAGAAATTCAACTAATACAAGTCTAGTATTTTATTATTTGTAGAAGGCAGCAAAATGCTCAAATAGTAATAAATTCCTTATAGGAGTGCTAAACATCAGATATTAATTTAAAAAGTTAAAATGAAGTCAGGAGTTTAAAATGATGTTATACCTAATGCAAGATGACCTTAAACAAAGTTTATTACTATAGGTGTTCTTTTCTTCCTGTGGTTAGTGGCTGTCACCAATGGAGGATAACAAAATTTTTAAAGCAATAATTGGAGTTGAAACTTAAGTTGTGAAAAAATGACAGAACTCTTACAAAGTAAATAGAACTTTTCAATGTTCAGAGAAAAAGTCTTGTCTTGACATCATCAAAATGAACACCGAGCAAAGCAGTCTGACACCAAGCAACTGCAGCAATGGAACAAATCTTAAAAAGTAAGAAGAGCCAAGAAGGCTTGAAAAAACAGATGAGAGGGTTTTCCATGAGGAGAATTCCCATTTTTCACTTTAGAAAAGTGTTCTCAAAGACATCATAAAGTCTTTTAGGTTGAACTTGCTGGCATTACTCTGGAAAGTGTAGATTTTCCATGGAAAACCACATTTTATCAAAAATTTGATTTCCCATGGGAAAAACAAGCTTGCTGGACAGCTTTCCACCTCTGTAAGTGTCCTATCTCCAAAAGCAGCAGCAGCTTGGAGAGGAACTGAAAGGAAAGCCAAACCCACAAGCGTAGTGAAAGGCACAGCGGTGTCTTCCACCAAGCGCTGGACTCCATCATGAGCAGCCGCTCTCCTGGGCTGTCGCGGTGACTCTGCGGAGCACCAGCACTGGTCAGGCACTGACCAGACTTCACTCACGAATGGCAGCACTGGCCAGAAGCAGAAAAGCAGGGAGATGAAGCCTCTTCCAACTTTGCCCTGGCCAGCAGGCAACAAGCGATGTCGTTTCTGTTTGCCCACGGCCGAGATGATTGTGTCTGTCCCCATTGGTACGTGCCTTTTGCAGCGGGAGATCTAAGAGCTAGATTTCTGTACAATTAAGAGTAATGCTCCAATAATTCATTTTAATATCTGCGCATGACACAAAATGTTCAACTGAAATCCAGATATCCTCCTGTTGCTGGTCACTGGTGAAATTTCTTCTTTAACGTTCACAGCACGAGGAGCTATACTGGAGGACAGGAGAGGTAAGAATAGGTTTTGCTGCTAAAGGAAGAAGCCATCAAATTGTGCATTCAATGTTGACATAAACTTTCACAAGGTTGAATCCTTAGATATGTTTTTGCTCCTTTTGTGGAGTTTTAACAGCACATATCTATTTTATACATAGACAAAATTAATTTTAGAAACATTGATATTTTTTCTCCATACACTGCATTTAAAAATAACACTGCATCTCCGTTCTGAATATGCATTGTGAACAGTGGTACTACTGTGCTAACAAATATTGAGTGTGCTCTGGGTGGAGGAAATCAAAATCAGGATCCATACTAAAAACTCAGAAGACCCAATATAGCAAAGAAATTAACAATTCCTGGGGGGGTGAGTGAACGAGTCACCGATGACATTCAGGATGCTGAGGATCTCACAAACCAGACGCGAGCCCAGCGGCATTCATTCCCCCACGAACCACGGAAAAGAGAAGAAGAAAGAGATTGTATGGAAGAAAAAGAGGGGAGAACAGAGCCACTGCTGAATTATTATCCATTTCTGGCCCAAATCCACTAGCCTCAATCCCTTCTTACAAGAAAATATCAAGCCACGGTTTTGCCCTCTTACTTAGCCAATGCCTTACGTTGCAGTTCCAATTTAAGTTAGGGGATCCCATTTTACAGCCACCGGTAGGTCTTCCTGAAAATTTTCTCTTACTTCAGAATTGTCTAGGAATTGCTAAAATTTCACTATGAGAAGCTGCATAGTGGCCAGATGCTTTGAATACAGCAACATTTCTGTATTATTTTTTTCAAAATTCCCAATAGTGGAAGCAGAAGGAAAGGAGAAGGAGATTCAGCTGGAATCATTTAAGAAATTTTGATTGAAAAATCAAAAAATTTCCTTTTCTCTTGTATTCCCTTGTTGCCATAAAAACATACAGGCTTTTAAAATGTTCAAAATGAAAAAGTTAAGTGAAAAATTAAAATGTGTTAGTCAAAACATTTCAAGCCAGATATTTTCAATGTTATCAGAATATTTTATAGTGTTTATCCTATTAAATATTTTTCTGATATCACCATAATTTCACCAAGTATTCCTGTTTAGATGGAGCTATGCATCCTCTGGCAAAAAACAGTTCCAACAAAGTTTTCCAGTCCTCTCTGCGGAGACTGAAAGTTTGTTGCACTTTTACAAGTAGCACACCAAGGAAGCTCTATCATGCAAAGGCTAGAAGTGTCACTGAAGACTGTTCATCGTGTGACCGTAACTGTGCGTTCTGCTACCAAGCCTGTGTGCGTGTTTTGCGTGAGCCCAACAACAACTGCAGTGGCTGTGGTGGGGGGGGTCCATAGTGGACAGGAGGACAACTCCAAAAGCCAAACTAAACAGCCTCATGCAAAGTCTGTTTACAAGTTTTACTGCCTTAGTTCCGCTATCCTACCATTAGATTTATACAAAGCTGTTCATATAACCAAAGGCCATATCTATGATTAATAACTTGGGGGGGGGAGGGGGTGGAAATAAGAGAGAGAGAGAAAACAAGATACAACCAAGTTAATTCCACAAGCAAAATGCCAACAGGACATGATTCTTGAAGCAGGCTTTATTTTCATGACAGTCATCAGATGCTCCTTCTCCACTTTTGCAATTTGTAGACAGTAGCACTGTGCACTAAATTGGATCTATAACCAGTGAAGCAAACAGCTCGTTTTCAGACACTGAGGTTATTGTTTCTGAGCCTACAATTTCTAGATAAAATATTCATATCACAATCATACATTTTACTTTCATACTCTTAGCATTTGTGAATAACACTTATTT
This sequence comes from Cariama cristata, assembly GCF_000690535.1. Classification (NCBI taxonomy): domain Eukaryota; kingdom Metazoa; phylum Chordata; class Aves; order Cariamiformes; family Cariamidae; genus Cariama; species Cariama cristata. Next base: position 12,117 of record NW_009606847.1, on the reverse strand, counting down.
GACAGGGTTTTTTACCTCCTTTGCATGAGATGTGTTCATAAAATCAAGGTTAATAACATAGCTGAGTTGTCAAAAAAAGTTACGATTTAATCTATGTTTGTCCATATAGGATGGTATATGTACTATAAATAAAACATACTTTTGTGAACCTGAACTGAATGTAAACATTAAGTGGATCAAATGAAGTAAAAGATTTAGTCTTTTATTTTCATATAGTACAACAATTTAGGATTTCAAATAGAAGTATCATAGGAAAAAAACTGTTATTCATTTTTCCTTCTGCCCTTCAAGCGTATTTGATCAAGTACCACGTGCAGTTAGACAGTAAGTTATTGTAAGTCTGCTATTAATCAGGGCAGTATTTGTGGCTGTTGTTAAAAAAAAAAAAAGTATATTTTTGTCTGTGTCAGAAATGTTATATTAAGACTATACCTAACCAAGCAGATAGGAAGCATAATATAGATATATATGTTTTAACTTCATTTGTATTGTATTCAATAATGCCCATGCAATTCAGGAAAATACTGTCTGGTTTTGGGTCTGTTTTGTCCATCTATTAAAAATAAAGACGTTTATTTTATTATCACTCAGCATCACCTGAGGTTTTGTGTCATGGGCAGAGCCCTGCAGAGGTAAGACAGCCCTGGCAGAGCAGGAGCTGGCCCTTGCTTGGGGGACCAACAGGGCTACCCCATATCTACAGCCCTGCCCCAAAACCTCCAAACCCAAAAACAGAGCTCTTGTTTCAGTCATCGCTTCCCTGTCCTCACAGCCCCAAAGAAGAGCAGAGGTCCCTGAGCTCCAGGGACTCCATCCTGCAGATCGCTTGCCAAGGACCTTTCTCTTGCGGGTGTTGTACTGGGAGGATGGGACCTGAGCTGGGGCTGCGGCTTATGCTGCAGAGTTGGCAAGGAG
>NW_009606847.1:0-11171 GCF_000690535.1 Cariama cristata | reverse complement strand
CAGTAGCATGAATGCCTGTGCCTAGAGATTGTACCTGGGTTCCACCTTTCATGTGTGCGGACTGGATCAAGGGTTTGGTAATTTTTCAGATAGTGGAAGAGCTCTTTGTAGTGGGACATAAAGTCATCGTGGGCATTGCATGTGTTATAAACACAATTATTTAGAAATCAAAATTTTAGCTGACTGAAAACTAAACCTTGCGCTTTTATCCTCCTAGTAAGAGTTTGATCTAATGTCCACTGAAGTCAAGGGAAAGATACAAATGGGTGGCTATCCAAGTGCTACTATAATGACACATGTCAAATATACAGTGTATACCCCAGGTGCTTTGCAAAAATATGCAGGCGTTACTGTCCCCTCATGGATGGGGAAAATAAGGCACACCAGCTCGTTTTCCAGGGTACTGAGGTGCTCACTAATGGAGTGAAGCACAGGCTGAGATTTTTAAATCATGTCAAACAGCGTAGACATTTCCTTGAGGCCGTAACACTCTGGTCTCTCTTGCAACTGGGGAGTTTGATCTCCACTCATACCTTTGAAAAACAGAAGCATGTTTTAAGACAAGAGCCCTGATATCTTGTAACTTGCATCTCAGAATGAAAGCAAGTCCATTTTCTGAAGATTCAAAAAGCCAAGAAAAAGCATAAATGAGGGTGTGCTGATGATTGCTGTGGAAACATTAATGAACTGTTTTGCCACTTGACATTGTAGGTAAAATGCCATATGCAGGCTAGCTGTTGCCAAAACCACAGCAAAACCCTACTTAGGAGACTCTATTTAGGAATCACTTGAAAGTCTGAAAGTCTTTTTTTTTTTTTTTTAACAATAACAGCTGATTTTTTTTGTAAGGACTAATTTAGGGAAATTTTTTCCATATTTTTCTGTCAAATTCACAAAAGCGACAGTAGGTGTAAAAACAAACACTGGAGAAGTAAATGGGTAAAGAAAGAAGTCGAGGTCTTTCATGTAAGCATTTTTCATCAATATTGAATATTGAGTATTGAACCAATCCCTTTGCACCACAGCCACACAAGGACTGATGGCAGGTGAATACCAAGCAATTACATGAAATGTGTGAAGCCTCTCTTTCTTTAAATTACATTTAGTTGCCAGCTTAGTTTAAAATCCACAAAAAGGACTGAAAAGACCTCAAATACTGAGTAGTTTTCCACTTGAAAGAGCGAACCTGGGTAGACCCAAAGGCCATGACACCTTCCCAGCTAGGACGGTATCAGACTGCCCTTGGAAACATTGGAGAACAATTACGCCAGGTTTGGAAGACACTTCAAAGAGTTTTAAAGAAGGCAATTTTAATATATGAAAAAATACCCAGAGTTGTTTTCAGGCCATTAAGGTGTTCTCCAGCCCACTCTTGGCTCAAGCCAAGTGTCACTCTCCCAAAGGAGGAGGTTGAAGCCATAAATATGATCACTCCAAGCAAATAGCTGAGGAGTTAATCGTAGGAAGGGGACTTTGGGGTGTTCAACCTTCAGGAAGCGTTCGCAGAAAGAGCATGGTTCTCAGGGGAGGGCTTGCACCTGGCTGGCTGGAGCACTGACCTTCTGCGACCAAGACTACAAAAACAGATAAAGGAAAACATTAACCTAGGTTGCAAGGGATGTGTTGTGACTGGGAGAGATATGTGCTATCTCCACAACTGGTGTTAATAAACAGCAGGTGAAAAACAATGTAAATGAGGCTGTAGTCAGGAGTAAGGCTATGCCAGGGACTAAGGTGGTGGACAGCAGGGGAAAAAAAAATGGAAAATACATCTGTGGATGAAAGAATTGATCAGGTTGTCTATATTTATTTGATTTAGGAAACATTGTGAGGTCAGAAGGAAACAATGAAGTTGTTTGTGGACTAATGCAGGAAACCTGGGTAATGAGGTGGAAGAACTAGAACTACTGAAGCAAGATGTGAAAACCTCTCGTACAGAGCAGGGGAAAGATGATAGAATAGCTCTCACGATGGAAAAGGATTTGAAAAGAGCACTTGGTGAAGTTATATACTGGGTTATATAGGCTTAAAGAATTTTTATTGAATGTGGACAGACATACTTTTAATGTTATTAGTGAAAGAAATACTACTTCAAACTGCATAGTCATGTAAACATCTGAAATCTAGCAGAGACTGGGAAAAAAAGGCTGTTGTTTTGGCAGAAGATTAGTAGGTTTAGTCCTGCAGGTAGTAGATTTCTTCCTCAAACAGTCGAAGCACAGAAAAGAAGGAGTGCTATTTCAACTTTGCACTTAGTGCATAAATACAGCATTACAAAATATCTGGTGATAGAAAATAACCTTGTACTGAAAGCTGAGAGTAATTACATTATCTTCATATGCAAAGAGCAGTGAGAGGAGATATTTAAGCTAAAAACATAGTAACTAAAAGATAAATGGGTATAGAATACCATAGAACAGATTTGGAATGGGAATTAGAGGCAAATTCCTCATCACATTATTGAATTTCTGAAATAATTGGAATATTGTAGACAAAAAGCAGAATTAGTGCTAAAATAGATCCTGTGAATGAAACAGCAATGATGGTCAGGTCCTGGGTGTGTCATAGTCCCTCATCCCATGTTGCTGCTGATCCTAACAGACATCATCCTAGGAGACTAGGCACACTTGAAGTAAGTTTAAACGTCATCCTTCAATGTAAAATGGCAGTAGTAAATCAATTCTTAGCCACTCGTTAGTCCTTCCAAGTAAGAGTTTTCCTTGGTTATGACCGAAGCACTAAAATTCATTTACTTATTTGGAAATGGACAAGGCCATTTTTTTGCCAAGCTACTAATGAATTTCACTGCAAGCAAAAGGAATTTAATACATCCTGCCAATTTACTAATGGAATATAATTATTATCTAGATATTAATAACAGAGATTAGAGTGCTGCACTGCACTTTGTGTTAGTCAGCAGTTCACATCCATCAAAGAATTGGACACAATTTTCAGAAGGACTTAAAGGGAAAGATGCTCCCAAAACTGGTGGGTCTCTGAGGGTGTGCCATTCAAGGAACGAGGAAGCTCCAGTCATCTGGCTTCTGGCGATTTCAGCATGATTAGGTAAGACACACAGTATCTTTGATTGATGATATTTTGACGCCAGAGATGTCCACTTTACATTAGCTACGCCAATAACCACTGCAGAGCCATGATTGTGAAAAGCTTGTCCTCCTTTGAGGTTGGGCAGGAGCATGGGCATGGTGAAGGGAATGAAAAGATGCCTGCTGCCCACCAGCCTCTGGGTCTTGCCTCTGTCTCTCCCTTCTTTGGTGCTTGTGTTGTTCTGGTCTATGGTCAAGCACAGTGATTAAGTCTGTCCTCAGCACCACAGTGGGTTGTCTGGGTATGAACTTGCATATAGCCTACATACCAAAAGTCATCTTTAAAGGATCATGTCATCCCACAGAATCACAAGAAAAAGCAGTGAAGTACTGCTGGGTTCAATTGCATGCTATACGGAGCAGTTCCATAAACTATCCTTTCAACCAATTTTAAAGTTTTCTTTTTTTCTGTCCTATATACCAGCACCTCTGAAATTCAGTCTATCTTAATTTACCTTCCTCCACCATGAGGTTTTCCTACTCCAGTAACGAACAACATCTCCTGTTGCCATTGCACGAACTGCAAGCCTAGTTGCTCAGCACGTAAGAGGAATGTACATAGTTAGCGATGAAAAAGATTTCTAGCCTCTACAGTTTGTTTCTTACACACAAAGATAAAGTGACAGAAATACGACAGAGAAGTAAACGGAATACCAGAGGTAATATAATTGTTCAGGGCCAGTATACCAGAAAGCTATGTAAACTTCATTATTCTGTGTGACTGTGAAAAAATATTATGTTCCAGCAAAGCAATGAACTAACAAGTTCTTCTGCATCATTCCTGTTTATTGCCCATTAGGAAAGTAATATTTAAAGAGATTATTTTCTTTTATATCAGTTATCTGTTCTGCAGAATATTGTTAAATGTGCACTTTAATTACACTCTCAAAACCATATTCTAATTGCGGATTAGTGGTCAACTTCAGTAACTAGATGTAAGACAACCAACCTAAACAGGACAACTTCTATTCCTGAAGTTTTACGGTAGGCAATTAAAATGAATTATTCTGTCTGTATAAAGCTACATAGAACACCAGTTTCTGACTTATGGTAACAGGAAAGAAAAAGAACTATGAATCCTAGTTCAGATGGGAGATTTTTTTACTCCATATATTGTCAAGATAACTGCCAATAAAAATGCAAATGTCTGGAAAGTCATCTCATACAGTCTCTGGATTGTAGCCAAGAGAACATGACCATCCTTCCTGGTATCACACACGTTAAACACGCTGGTGAGCAGGATCAGCTGCACATGTGGAAGCAGAAGTTGTAGAAATACTTATCTCAGGAGACAAGGAAAGAAAGATTTGGACCCAACGAGTTAAAACTCTAGTCCTCCAGAGATATTGTAGTGGTTACGGCCAAAGGCTGATTGGTGTTCTTCTACTGCATAACTTAGTATGATATTTGCACAGTGCCTGATATTTGCTTATGCACTCACTAAAGCAGCTATCCGTGTAATGAGTCCACGTTGAGAAGCAACAACAGTTACCCAATTTTACTTTTGAAAAACAACTTCCTATTTTCCATCAGTCTAAAATTCATTTTTCTACTTCTGGTGAAATGTCCTCAAGGATTTCACTTCAACAAAATTACTTATAGCATAATGGAAATGTCTTTTTAGCAGCATAACATAATATTTGAATAAGAAAATAAATAAGATATATTTTCATAAGGAGCTTATTTCCCTGCTAAAAGGGAAAGATGGAGCCTTCATTCCTAAACAGGACCTCTCACAGGACTTCAATGCTAACATTTTAAGGGGACCTCATTTTTAAAAGGAGGTAAACGTTAGCTCCTTGAATACTAAATCTGTTTAAGACGATACTTCAAAGAAGAAATACAAATTTAAGAAAATCTAGGCTGTACAAACAGTTCAGTCCTATGCCCAGTGAACTGACTACAATGTATGCTTAACTCATCTTGCATGAATGCTTGCATCAAAACTTGGGATACTTGACACTGCCTTTTTATAACTAATTTTCATTCATAAGCAGTTTCTATTCAGATACACTATGAGAAAAATACATGCATTGTTGGCAAGGCAAAAACAAAACTGAGATAAGTCCTGCAGCCCATGTGTTCAGAAAGAAAGGCTTTGTCTGAGGGATTTCTTATGTCATTCCCATTTACCTAACCTAGTAAAGCATTTACAGTTGCACCGCTCACTCATTTCCCTCTCAACATGTCATCTCCTGTAGATTCGTGTTGCTTTCCAACAACCTAAGGAATATTGAAAAGGTTTTTAATGAGACTAGAGAAACTGTCAGTAAACAGATTTATTTCACAACATTGTCATTTAAAAATAAGCACACAAAATCTACAGAGGTCTCATAGCAATTACAGTATCTGCAGTAACAAGCAGAAATGTCAGAGAAAATAGACATTTGGCAATATGATGCTGAATGGCAATATCAGGATGATGCTGAGTGTTTCCATTACTCAGTTTAGTAATGAAGGCTAATGGTCCTGTCTCTGCTGTCACTGTATGCCAGAGCAGTCCTGAAAACAAATAGTGGGGGTGCAATTAAAGAGGTACAAATTGTAAATGAATATTCAAAAATAAAAGTCACATTAGTAATAGATTCTTATTAATCACACAAGGAGCCATTGTGACAGATGTTACCAGTGCAGAACATCTGATTTACCAACCCATTTGAAATGCATGGTCTGGGTTGGTTGTCAGTCTTACAGAACATTGTAGGGTAACAAATGCCTATACCAAGAGCAAAAAAACCCATGGTGTGTCTTACTAAACAATATATATCCAGAGAAATTGAGCAAGGAGGGAATAATGAAGGGAAGTATACGACTTCTTTCAAGTCCTCACACAGGTTCTATCCTACCTTTGTCCTCCCAAGCTGTCACTAACGACAGGAGACAGTGAAAGGGTTTGGATTGCATATATTTATTTGTTCTACCACAACGAAGATTTTCACTAGATTATTGTTCTAGTGTTTTTTGTCTCATTTCTATAGTGTATATAATTTCTCCTTATGCCTTTATGTTCATTTTTACAACCACTGCAAAGGCCAAGTGACTGCAGTTTCACTGTCCTAAAGAACAACACAAATACGTGGGGAGACACAGTCCCTGTTCTGGAGAGTTATTCACATACACTCGAAGAAGAGAATATATATAAAGCTATAACGGATAAAATGGTGAGACAAGGGCAAACATTCATACAAACTAGCTAAGCACACAGCTTCTGAGGTTCAGCTATATATTTTTGCTTTTAAAAATAAAATAAGAAATGCGAAGTTAGGCTACATGCCTCTCTAGTATTGTGTCTTACGGACCTAACAGGAGCAGTGGGATCAGGCAGGGAACGTCATTGTCTGCAATACCAGGGAACAGGACAGGTGAGATCCATCCAAAACTGTCTTCTTGGGTGTCTTAGACCATCTTTTACAAAATGGGTGTTTGATGCTACTGTTCTGGTTCGGGCCAGCCGGGCAAGTGGGCAGAGCAGGGGCAGGTGAAGGTCAGGGAAGGCAGGGGGAAGGGACCTGACCTGTCCTCCCATATGGGTGTTTGATGCTACTGTTCTGGTTCAGGCCAGCCGGGCAAGCGGGCAGAGCAGGGGCAGGTGAAGGTCAAGGAAGGCAGGGGGAAGGGACCCGACCTGTCCTCCCGTCACTCCCTTGTTGCCTGGCCAGAAGTGAGTCACTGCATCCCTCTTTGCTTTTGCTTTTCCTCCTCTTGTCTGTCTTGTTTTGATTTAAGCTCTCTGTGACAACATCTCTTCCTATGTGTCTGTAATGTGCCTAAGGAGGCCGAAATTTGTCTAGAATACCTACATATTATTGTAATAGAAATAATAATAAATACATCCCTCGCCTTCTGCTTCAACAGCCGTTTCCCCAGTACAATACTATAGCAATATTAATTTGAAAGCTGGCTGTTCTTTGGCTGCCGTTTGTTCTGAGTAATGTCTGGCAGGGTTTGTATAACCTTGTGAACGCAAAGCCGTGTTAACAATTCGATGTGCAGAGGTATGTCCTGTAGTAGAGGATTTATAAAACTGTCATGTTGCTGCACAAAGACACCCTCTTCCAGTCAAATGCTGTATTTGGCATGGCATTTACCACTCAATTAGCAATTGCTAATTGGCTACAATCAAATTTTTGTTTAAAGAGGCATTTCATTTCACATGAGCTGCCTAGCCTTTTCCAGCATTCCTGTATTTGATAGGGAAATTAGAAACATCTTGGAGGCTTACAAATTCCATGCTTTGCCTCAATGCCTGAAATGACCTCCTCTTTAATGAAATGTGAATCCTGCGGGATTAGCAGGTAACGAACTTTGTAGTTGTTCATTTCTCCAGCCTGTTTTTAAGGTCTGTGCTGTTGTTTTTATAATTTATCTGTGCTTTCATTATCTAAGACTTGGGGTTTTACTGTGTACACCTGATCTGGTAGATATTTGAGTTCCCTTGCTGGCTGTTCTCTCTTTCAAATACTGAAATGTCTCTTTGAAGCCAAATATTAAAGAAGGCCTGGAGTAAGAGCACTTGTCCTAGACAGCCTGTCAAACATATGCTGCCAATATCATACATTAATATTAATCTTGTGTTTGTTAGAAAACAACCATTCCTTGGATTTCATAGTGCATAACATTAATGTTAATTGGATTTTTCATATGTATGTAAGTAATTTTCTAAAGGGCTTTAAACTGTAAGATCTTTAAACCAGGACTTACATTTATACTTGTCCCCTTTTCTCGACCAAGTATTTAAAAAAAAACCCCAACTTCATACAATAGCATTTTTTCACTTGGTTCCCAGATTAGTTACCTAACTGGGTAATATTTAATGTCTTCTCTTTGTAGACCTTGGCTTAAATTTTGCAGATGTACGGCAATATAGTGTCTAGAATACCGAAGCAATTCTAAAAGCAGTGCAGAGAGAGTGGCAAATTAATTGTGTACATCCATAAACTTGTAAGTACATATAAGAGAAAAAATTTAATTAGAACTTGTATATATTTTAAGTCATTTTGAAAGACTTGAAACATAGAAACTTTGAAATATATTGACTTATAATAACAGAATGAAAATATTTCATTCATAGCCTTCTCATGCCATAGTTCCACGTCTGATAGATTTTTTTAATTATCTAAAAAGACCAATAAGTATAAGTGAAATGTCTGGGGGACCTTCACAACAGCTATCAGGAATTCCACAGTAAATATGCTGTGTGTAAATATACACACAATTAAACCATTCTACTTCATTGTTGCAATATCCTCTTCCTCCAAAATTATATGGATGATACACAGATATTCTTCTTAGAGCAAAAGCTCTTAGAGCAAAAGCTTAGAGCAAAAGCTCCCAGAGAGAGATTATTTGTCTTCATTCTCCAAGACCCAACTGAGGAAATACTTTGCAAGTCAATCATTTTGTATGGACATCAAAGAGAAATCAAGAGGGAGAGTGAAGTGTAAATCTCCACCATCAATTCTGATCTTATTGCAATCAAAATCTCCAGTGCAAGGTCAATGCAGGGGGAAATGAAAAACTTTAGATGCTGAAGGTCTTGCTTCCAATAAATAAAATTCCCAGATGCGTATTGGTCCCTTTCTACTCTTACTTGAAAATACTGGCATATTACATTGCTGCTATCGAGAGTCCATGAAGGGTTTTGAGGAGGGTTAGTTTAGTTTAGTCTCCGCAGGTTTTTTGTCTGACCATGCTAATATTAACCAGCTCTGCCAAACCCTAACATCTCAGGCAGGTCTAAGTTAAGCTTATTTCTGCAAAAGAACTCCAAAATATTTTTGAGCAAATCAGTGGCACTTGAAATAGATCAGAAGGAAATTAAAACAATTCAGCAATCTTATGTTTAATGAAGATGGGAATGTCTGTTTAAATAAAGCATTGAGGAAAGGTGAAGCTGTGTTACTGCTCTGGAGCTGCCCCGCAGTGAATGGGTAAAGGGGATGGAGGCTTTCAGAGTTAAGGGCTGACAGACACAGGCATCATATCACCCTGCACCCTTATAGATCCTAGATTATAAAAGTACTGTGATGTCAGTATTTATGTGGGACAACAAAACAGATGTAAGATCACATCACGTTCATATAACAAAGTAGTAATAAATTGTGGGAGAACAAAACGTAGTTGCCATAACCACTGGAGCTTTCCCCAGTCTACAGCTTCCAGTGTATTTTAAAGTTCTTTTTCTTGTTTTCTCAAAAGAAAAATCATTCAATGCTGATAAAATTTTGTCATTTGCCAGGCTGGTTGATGCAAGATACACTAAACTATGACAGCTTCTCAATCCACAAATGGATTGTTAGCTCAAATAGGAAGGATATGTAACATCTGATTTTTTTTAAGGCACTAGCAAGACCCCGGGAGTTGCTGAGACAATGCCCAGATACCAGTAGACAAAAGAAATAAAGCAATTTATAGGTCCATCCTACTTTACATACTCTGCCATTTAGATAGTTCACACAGAGGTTCATCACAAATCTGAAAAAAGGCTTCTGAGAGAGTCATGAGAATTAGACAGAGAGCAGTATGAACAGCAGAGCTCTGTTTCAAAAGACCTACTCGTCATGCAAAATGGGATGGAATGATTTCATCAGCTCACCATAGGCAGAGCAGCAAAAGCAAGCTGTTAGAAAGCTTGATGAAGGAGATGCTCTGAAGCACATCTGCAGAACTGCAAAACACGGTATTGAGAATGTGCAGTATTGGGAATTCAGTTCTAAGATGTGGTCTGTCATGTTGCCTAAAAAAGTTATTATTTGTGGAAGATATACTTGAGGCCTTTGTTTTCTGCACGGGTAAATCCTGCAGCTTACATTTCCCCATCAATGGATGTCACTAGAGGTACCTTCCTACTGGTCAGTCCTGCAGGGAGCAAAGGTAATCTGCCTAAAACTTTGAAATGGCCATTTTAATGCTAGCTAAGTGTTTCATTCACATCCAGGGGAAAGTTACACAATCACAACCCACTTTATTACAGGTCCTTGGCTCTGCATCTTCTGGTGCTCTACAAACCTGGATATATTGCTCACTTTAAACAGCTGCTTGTTCCAAGTCTGTGGTTGGATGCTTTCAAACCCCTTAACATAAAAAGTCCTGGACACATACTGTGGTATTAACAACAGGAAGATGGAATGCTTCTTGTATAAAGCTGGCTTTTTTTTAAAGTTAGCTTTCTGTCTATGTTTCTTAGGAAAATGTATATTCTCCAGCTGAAAATATCATCTGACACACTAATCAGGTAGTGTAATTATCAAAATGCAATGCCATGAGACAGATATACTTGGCATTTATCTGTCTTGTGCAGTAGTTTAAAATGACGGCAGAATTGTGTCCAGAACTTCTACTGCAGCCAAAAGCTATTTTTTATTTTCTCCTAAAACGTTTCTTGCCAAAGACTTGTGTTGTAGATGTTTTCCAAGACAGTTTCTGATTTTGGTTATTTTATTCTCATGGGTCCAATTTTGTAAGCCACTCTCCATCTCTTCTTACAACTCTACTCATGGGTGATCTGCACATGCAAAGACTGGACTCAGCACACCCTTGGCTTGCAAGCAAATTTCACAAGTGGACAACTAAAAGCACAATTTTGCTAAAGCAAATAAACTGTCATGCAACCAGAAGTGTTTATACTGTTAAAAGATCTGTAATTATTTGTTTGATTTCCAAAGCTGATTCGTTAACCAGCATTAACCATCCATGGGAAGATGTGCATGTTGTAAATCCAAGCTATTGATACAACCCTGATAGCAGAACGAGAACATTGCAAAGATTTTTGCAGTTGCAGACTTTAAATACAGAATGGCAAATAGACAAATGTCTCCCTGAGGGGCTTTTAAGAAGCAGAAATCTTAATGAGCTCATCACTTATAAAACCTGAATACCTGCCTGGGGACAGACAGTGTGAATGGTAGGGGAATCAGGCGGTTATGTTTCTCTTCAAGCTTAGCATCCAGCTAAGCTCACTGATGTTTGCTGTCACACAATGCAACATGCACCAAAGCAAGACAGAGCAAGACAGAAGTTATATTAACCCAAAGTGCCGTTTTGTTTTCTAGTCATTTCTGTAAA
>NW_009606846.1:55407-80550 GCF_000690535.1 Cariama cristata | reverse complement strand
AGAAGTTTCTTAGAGATCGTTGTCAAGCTTGAGGGGTTCTGGGGCCAGTCATGGAGGCAGCGCAACGCCACCGTCCCAAATGGCCTCCTTAGGCCTGTTCCCCTGCGTCTGAGGTCACCGGGAAGGTGGCACTAGGAGGTCAGAGCTGGCCCTGAGGCTTGGCCCTGCTGCCATGGTCGCCTCGGCCACCCCAGCGCTCGCCCTCCCGGCTCGTCCTCCCCTGGCCCACGGAGCTGCCAAGGTGGAAGATTGCGCTGGGGAAAGATCCTGAGCGCTGCAACCCCCCTGCCCCCAAACCGCTCCTCCTTGTCCAACAGGATTGTTTTATATCAACCTGACATTGATCCTTAACAAATTACAATGCCTGGCATGTTTAAAAAATGCAGAACCCACCAGCTTTGCCCGGCATTTAAGGCGTAGAAAACCATTTTGTTTGGGAAGAAAGAGAATGTATCATTCCCTCGGTGACAGGGTTTTTTTGCCTTGTTAGGTATAATTAGACACACAGGCATGAAGCAGGACTTTGGTTGCTTAGGTGATCAGGTTTTCCTATTGCTCACTCCTCACTTGAAATTTTAATCCTTTTTGTGACATTAAAATTATTTCAATAGCAAATAACAATTACATCATATGCGAAGAACAACTGTGCTGAGTGAATAATAAAGCAGTGGGGGCAAAAACTCACAAGCAAAGAGACATTATTTTCATGCAAATTATCCAAATCATAAAAAGCAGGAAGGGAAAGATGCCATTTTCTGAAATGTAAAACTTTCTGTACTTTTGCTACCCAGAGAATTAACTTGACTCGTATCATTCTTTGGGGTCTGATGTAATGCTTATACCCAGAACAGATTAATCTAACATTAAGTAAACATTTGAAATGACTTAAACCCAAAACGTCACGTGTGAAGCCTTGGGAAGTTTGGTGGTGCAGATCCTGGATATGGATGCCCGGATACAAATCCTCATTTCCAGCGGGGTTCAGGCTAGCCTCTCAAAATGGAGAAGAGTCTCCCACTCCAGTCTGGTTTAGATCTGTTGAAATTTTCCAGGAATGACTGTTTCTGTGAAAGCTCCATTTAGAGTGACAGAGATCTTGCTGGAATGACTTTTCTGCATCAAAACTACAGGAATCTCCAGAAATATTTCTTCTGCCTGCTGTCACCTCTGTACCTATGTCGTGGTTGCACTGAACCTGCCTTTACACAGCTCAGGCTTCACACTGCTTTCCTCATTTTGAGCCAAAATTATCTATCAACAGGATTTTGCCGATCTCAAATACAAGTCTGCATGTTTTTCCAGTTAAATCCAGCCCTAAATCCAGTACAGATCTTAAACCTGTTTAATCTTTCAATGTTTATTTGATCTATGCTGCTACCTAGTCTTAAGCTGCTACCGAAAGAGAGGAGGATGATTTCCTGTGATGACTGTGCAGCAGGAGTAAATGAGTTCCTGAACAACTGAATTCCTGTTTTCATACACATGTTTCTATGCGTAGAAAAATGAAGGAAGAAAGAAAAGCAAATAAATTACAGAGTATAAAAATTGTTCCCCCAGAGAATAGTTTTCAAAGTTTTGCAGGAATAATTTTTTTTATTATTATTTTTAAGTCTTCGTGAAACACTGAGCTTCAACACTCTCATCTGTCACATTCTGCTTCTACTTAAAGACTATCATCAAGAGGGAATAACCATGTCAACTCAGATAGCAATTTTTATGTCATTAAGTTCTGATGACTAAAAAAGAAGTAGCATGTGAAACAGAATGTGAAAAAACATATGGCTACCTTTGAAAGTACAATAGCATATGAAAATAATTTAATTCAGTAGAATAATGTTAATTCAACAGGAAGAGTATATGCATAAACTGGCTGCTATTTTGTTTCAATCACAAATAATTACATTTCCCTGTGTCTAAATTTCCTTGTCTCTTTTAATGCCTCTAGGAAACATATGGGAGCCTATAATAATGCCACATACAGCCTCTGCCCGGATTCAGACCAGAGCTAAATTTTTCTCTCTTTAAATTTTAGAGGTTTTTTTTCTCCCTCACTGAACAGATTTTTCAGATTCTGAAAAATTTGCCCTCCTCTTTTTCGAGTTTAAATCTTACTTTTGGTTTTAAGCAGATATCAGCTGTGTAAGACATCCACCATTTAGTTCCTCTCTTTTTCTTCCCACTCTTCAGGCTGCTTTCAGCCTTAGAAACCTGGCTGCCTATTGTCTCAACGAAGGGTGCTCAGCCCTTTGCTGGATCAGGCCGTGTCTCCCCAGAGAGACCATCTGATGTTTCGTAAGACATTGCAACAACTGAGAAATACACTTTGCATTTGGCATTCTCTCTAGAAGCGTTGGATTTCTGGGATAAGCAATGTGGCTACAACTATTTCTGTCATTATTTTAGAGCACCATGTGTTAGTGCCCTTAAAGTAAAAACTTCATTCCGAATCCTGGATAGTTTTTGGTACGCCACAGGAATGTTTGTGAGAGAGTATCATCTGCATACTTTTGCATTAAAACCAGTCACTTAACCTTTGCTGGACATTTCTAGTGCATCTTTGATACAGAATCGAACAGGATTTTTTTTACATTGGTGAATGAAACCTCGTGAGACCCCCAGAGAGCGTTACCAACTTTATTCTACAGAAACTGAGAAAGAGAAGTGCTGCAGTTTGCTGGAGACCATGGGGAGGGATCCCTGCTAAAGCTGATGGATGGGCTCAGCAGTCACTGCCGTCTGATGCCAAGTCTGTGTCGCTAGCCGTAGCACGGTTTAATTGTTGACAAACTGGGTAATTAGGTACTGTATTATGCCATTTTCATTGCATACGTAGTTTTTACATGCAGAAGTACATACATTTGGAGCATAGTCCTGCACCAACTTACTCCCAGGTCCATAAATCCTCCTACAAGATAAGTCATCTCAGGGCCTTGGCATATTTCAGTATTTCCAAATATATTATCTTTCTGACTGATGAGGATGTCCTGAAAAGAGGAGTTCTAATCTGATTTATAAGCTTTACCTGTACTTTCAAAATCCATTCTTTCAGTGTGAAATCTGTGGGAAGTTTTGCTTTAACAGAGCTGCATAGGGAATTGTCCAAAAGTTGGACCTTGATCATTTTGCATATCTTTTAAAAAATCAGTGAAGCTAGTTTGCTATAGACATGCTTTTCGCCCCATTAAACATGTCAAGGAGGAAGAACCAAAAAGATAAACCTCTTTGTTGTTAGTTGTTAGAGTCTTATCACACAGCCCTTTAGAGCAGCATTGTCACTTCCAGTGGCTGGCAAGGAGATACTCTCCAGCTTTCTTCCAATTACCTAAGTTCTTAGCAAAAAGGTGTATTTGATTATTTTAAACAAGAACACTGAACGAGGAGTTCACTTTGAGATCTGGCCTGCATGGCTTCTTACAGGGGCAAAAACATGGAATTTAATTCAAAATAAGGGGAGGGAGGGTGTGGAGCAGCAAAGAGGGAAGCAGCTGTCAGGCAGAGGATACGTTCTGTTTGCTGAGACATATGTTCTTGAACTGAACTTTTCCCTTGGGATCGGTTGTGCTCGTTCTCCCAGCAGAGAGAGGCTACGTTCTAGATGGGCATCAGATGTCAAGTCTTAGAAAAAGAGACTGAAAACAGTGTAAATAATCATCTCTAAGCATGCACAGAGGTGTTCATTACTGCTGCTGTTACACTTTAAAATATACCTGTGCAGAGTGGGGACTGGAGAAGGAAAAGCCGTCTTACTGATTTTTCGGTTTAGTAAATCCATCATATTCCAGGCTTACAGAGAAGCATAAAGAAGAACCAGTGGATTTAGAAGGAACCAGTTCAAAAAAGAATCAGTTCATGAATCCCTGTCTATCCCAATCCAACATCAGAAGACCATAGCATGTTTTACTGAAGGTGACTTTTATTGATAGTGCCTGAAGTGCCTGCCAAACCAAAGTCACACTAGCCCCGCTAGTCAGCATGAATCTAGAAGGGATTCCCTTCCTTGATAGGTTCAGTGTTGTGAGCAGGATTCTTCAGATCATAATTTTCTTCTCTGGGGCATTTTTTAAAATTTATTTCTCAGAACAAGACTACTACTTTTTAAAATAAAAAAAGAGCCAGCATAAACAGAAAGGACTTTCAGAAGGAAAGCAGACAAGCACTAAACCTGACTAGCTGACATGAAAATGACAACCACACTCAGCCTTTCACTGTGGCGGAGGGTGGCAGCAGATTTTCATAAAGTACGTGTACTCCTTTAAGCACATATAAACCTTGACAGAACTGTGCAAGTCAGGGGGCTGGGAGGTTCTGTTAGGGCCCTTTTTTTGCATTTCAACTTTGACTACCTGAAGGTATTCACAAGTACCCTTTGGCATCATCGTCCTTTAGGCTTACAACATCTGGGCGATGTTTAAGATTGGTTCCTAGGATGGACCCTATGCATTGGCAAACAATGATGTGTTAGGAACAAACTGCAGCTGCACATGGCCAGGCAATGCTGTTGTTATAGAAAACTGTGAAGACAACAGGTTAATTTGAAATTTGGCTTGCAATGATGATAAGTCAATAGCCCCATCCAGCGTAAACTTGTCAAAGAATGTCTGAACTTGACTGATTTGTAGAAATATGTCGCTAGGTTCAGCATGTCTCTGAAACAAGAGAGTCCACAAAGTGCTAGTAACAGGATCTTTTTTCTTCATTAGTCATGGAAAACAGGCCTGTCCTGTCTCCTGTTTTGTTTTGTAAACACTTCTGCTTTGATTCCAAAATTTCAAGCCTGCATTTGATTTACAGAACCAAACCAGAGCTGTGTAATTCTGGGTTTATCCTCGTGTGCAAAGAATATAATTACTCACAGTAGGGAATGCTTGATAAACCAACATACCTGATGATGGAGCTTATCTGTTGAGCCAAATTCCTTGCTGGATGTGAAGCAAAGTCCATCACATGGAGAAGAAATTAGATTCTGAGAAAGCACCAGTATATTTGCAGTGGTTCTATTGGTAGGAGATGCTCTTAACATAGGTCAGAGTTTGCCTTCAACCAGACAGATGCCACTGTCCTGGATCAGGAGCGACTTCGACTGATGTTGCCCAAAGTTGTTTGAGTTTTGTCCTTCACCAATTTCAATGAATCCACCACTATCTTTAATAATCCTAAAACAGACTGACTGAAAAAAAAAACACCAAACAGTTGTCTTATGCTTAAGTGTTAATCAAAGGGGAAAAAAATCCATTGATTTTGGTGAAGGTGGAATTTCATATAGACTTATTCTTGTTTCTATTCATTTGACGGTTTAGGAGACACATATAAGAGGAGACAGGAGACAGTTGGTTACTATATTTCAGGCCTGCGACTCTTACTTTTTTTGGTGTAATTTACAGCACATATTTCAAAGCCAGTTATCCTTTCTAAAAAGGCACAAAAATGCCAAAGTAACTATATCAGTAACTTAAAGTATTTGGATTAGATCTGAAGCATGGCAGTGTTTCTATCTTCATCGCCAACGAAATGTCAGTTTTCACCATGTGCATGCCTAGGGCATCTCAGGAGGAAAAAAAAAAACTCAAATAAATAAACAGGTTTAAAGAAAGGCTGCAGCCAACACTGTCATGACTGACATCACTGTTATATATATGTATATATATAAAAATCTGTTCCTGTAAAAAGGAACAGATACAGCTAACAATATTACCAAGGTAATATGTGCAATTCTTTTTGTTATGGGCTGATATGCTTAGCCACTTTTTGTTTTCTGATTCAGCAGGCAGAACTTTATTTCAGTGCACTGCTGCTTGTATACCATATCCCAGTGACTTTATAAACTGTATAGAGATAAGATAAGTTAATGTAAAAGTTAATGATGCCAATGAGCTATTGCTTAAGAAGTTTGGCAAATTATGTATGTTACCTTCATGAGAGACTTAACTGCATAAACCTGCCCACTGGATCAGCAGTTCTCTACTGCACTGCAAAATTCTAATTACTGCCTTCTGCACTGTTTCCTGCTGGGAGCACCACATAATTAAACTCTGGTGTTGGAGGAATTTATAGTGGATTGATACAGGCTGACTTGACCAACGTGCTCTACTACTTCGCTGAGATGACTGTCCATCTTTAAATTACGGGTCCTGCTTTATCCCTTATTTATTTTGCTCAGTAGCCTCTTCCCCAAAGTTGCTATTTCAAGCTAGCAGAAGTGAGCATTCACTCCAAACTCCAAGTCAGATTCCTATCAGAATGCATTCTTTGCTGGGTCAGGTCTGCAAGCAGTTTTACATATATATCGTAATTCCCATCTGCACATGTATGTTAGAATATTCTGAGGCCAGCTGTGATATACAGACCTCTCATTTAGAATAGCCTCAATTTGTTCTGGAATGGAAGTAACTGAAAACTTGCACATTTAAGTAGATTTTATCTCTTTGCATTTTTGGAATAATCTTCCTCTGCATAATGGATAGCAGCCTTAACACTTCACATTTCTTCAATTGCGTCTGTTGCTTAGAATAAGGATCTCATTTTCACATGAATCCTATGGCAAGGCAACCTGATGGACCTTAAATTCAATGGAGATTACATAAAATTGAAAGAGAGCAGATGCCATTGTAAGTGATGGCAGGGCAGCGCTATTAC
Organism: Cariama cristata; assembly: GCF_000690535.1. Taxonomy (NCBI): domain Eukaryota; kingdom Metazoa; phylum Chordata; class Aves; order Cariamiformes; family Cariamidae; genus Cariama; species Cariama cristata. The sequence goes on along the minus strand of NW_009606846.1, from coordinate 73,917 downwards.
TATCATCTACTTACCATAATTATGTTAGTGACAAAGCCCGTTAGCACATTTCACAGCTTTTCCCAGCAAGCTGCGACTGTAAGCTTTTTGGAGAGAGACAGAGCTTCTCCTCCTATTCAGGATTTCTCAATTGCCTCAGCCATTCATGCTGGTTTTATGCTCCTTGAGACAGTATCAGAGGTAAAGTATCAAATTTAGGAAATTTGGAAATGGTAGGAAGGCCTCAATTTCTTTCATAATAGATAACTTCATCGTTTAACTATGTGAGAAACTTATAAAGAAAATACCTATTTTATTTTATCACGTGTGTTGGGGGGGCATACTTTTAAAAGCTTGCAATTTCTTCATAGATTGGAAAAGGAAAGTGAGCCACAAGAGACTGAAACTCAGGTGCACATAATGCTTTGGCTGGCTTTGGATCCCACCTACAGATCCTGATGCTACTGAGTCATCCTCCAGTCCATGTAAAAGTCTCCGAGTATCTCTCGCTTTTATCCCACTCTTAAAACCAGCTCTGCTGATGATCTGAATTACTCACAATTTTCTTACATTCCCATTGGAAAAGGACATCCCTTGTCCAAGGAAATGGTGATATGGAACGTACACATGGCTGTGAGGGTCTTTCTCCTGGCTTCAGAAGACTTTAGATCAGCTCTTAGGAAGCCATTAGGAGTCGGGGGTAGAGAAGTAGTGTTTGCTACACATTGTCCTCTTGGAGCTGGCAAAATAATTTAAGACTATCCTAGGGAACATTAGAGCTCTGTGATTCCCCAACCACTTTGTACCTATCTGTAAATCTTAGACCCTGGAGATCCTGTAGCACACTAGAGATGCTACTGCATGGTCAAACAAATTAGGAAGGATACAAGTCCTTCTTTTTTCTCATCTTCCTTCACTGACTCGTTTTCAGGTTTGCCAAGGTGTCTCGGTCTGGCTGGATGGGATAAAGGCAAAGCTGACCCTTCATTCACACAAAATCAGTGCATTTTTTAACTACTAATGTCATCCTGGTTGAGGGATGATTTCTTAACTTACATGCCTCAAATTAGGTATCTGTGCACTTTGTGTTTTAGTGACTGTGTATATGTGAAGGAAGATTTGATGTCTTTAGTTTATATCTGCCAAACTTACTATACCTCAGAGCAAATTCCCAAGACAGCTCTTTTCCCAGCTTTCTTTGCTGCTATGAGCTATCAAAACCCCCCAAAATAGAAACTTTTTTTGCAGCAACTTCAGAGACACTAAATTAGGCCCTAGGTTCACTAGCAGTCCCGAGATAGTAATTATTAAATCACATTATATTTCTGACTTTCAAAAGTTTTTCTTTTTTTTATTCACTGTTAGAAGCAGATGAAAGTTCATTTGGAATCCATACACATCTTGCCATATAATAGAGTACAAGGTACTTTAAGAAAATAATAAGAATTAAAAAAAAATCTGTTTTGTCTTAACAGTAGGGAATTTAGGGCTCAGGTGAACTATGATGGGTCCTATTAACATTGCACAACAGAATTCTGAATTGCTCATGTGATGATAATAAATATTTACAAGATTAGAAGGATGGCTTTATTCCCAGTGTTTTATTTCCCCTCCCTGGAAGCTATTACCTGAAGTGCTCTCTACTTTTGGTGATGTTAAACATAATCACCACAATTTTTCATTTCAATGACTAAGTCTCCACTAGAAAATATTTACAATTGTGGTAAGTTTAGGAGAGAACTTGCATCTACCAACGTTTTGTGTGATGCTTTTAAAGGAAGAGTTGTGTGACCTTAGAAGAACCACCTGACCTTGGTCAGAGGACAAAATCATCCACCTCTGCTGAGTGCAAGAACCTTCCGCCAAGCCTACTTATCAGCTGAGTTTCTCAGAAATTCCCTTTTATCCTGGCCTTTCTTATGCTGCCATTTTTTCCCTGTATCTGGTTCTGCTGTCCTCCCTTTTATTTCTTAGCCTGAAGACCAAATGCTCAATAGCCAAAGTGGAGAAAGACCTAAAATGAGAGGTGGAAAAATAACGTTTGCGGCGAATTTAAAATGCTGAGTCATTCACTAACTTTGTTAGATGCTCCCCTTGAAACTAGTCTCATAATCAGTTTATTTTTTATGGGAAGGATTTTCATCAGTGAAAGTGATAGAAACACAGATGTAGAGTTAGCCCTGGGTCTAACATGACTGCTATCCTTATACAGCTGCCAAACTTTCATCCTCAGAGGTGATTTTGATGGTATTTTCATTTCAGAGGCTCTAGTCTTGCACAGGACAACATTTAATCTGCCATTGCCTTTCTGAGTGTCCAGCTGTGATGATCTGCGGTGGTTTTCATACATGGGCACAGCAAAGAAAGCGGCAACTTCTCCCCTTTTTGTGTATAGCAGTTTCTAAAAGTGTTAAAACACTTAAAAGAGTCTTGCTACTACATTCATTTAATTTCTCTGCATTGGGGAGTCTGGTGGATTCCATGTGAGTATTTTCCATGCTGAAAGGTGGGATGAAACAGGAATCTTTCCATCCTTAGAAAATAGCTTCACGTATAAGGCGTGTATCTGTTCATGTATGCATGTGCAGAAGTGTAATTTACCTTCAACACAGGTGGGGAAATTAAGGAGAGCTGATGAATTTTCCTCTATATTGGCAGTCTGTTCTGGAAGAGGAACCCAAGAACATAATAAGCTGCATTCACCACTTTGAATTTTTTAAGTTATTCTTCTTGGATCAACTTGGTCGAGTTAAGAAAAAAAATCTTATCTCATTTTCCACTTTATCTTTTATTGCTGCAATTCATATCTGTGTATTAGCTTATCTGTGTGCCCTGATGAGATTATTTCTAATTTGTTCAAATTCAGAACAGTTTCTATTTGCTCTCGCTATGATCAAGGCAGGCTCATGCAAAACTGTGCTCTTCTAATCAATTTTATTAGATACGATTGCTGATTAGGTGTCTTTATGCTTGTCTTCCAGACCAATTTCTAAAATGAATTCTGACAATGGCTGTTTGAAGCTCCTGATACTAATACAGGTAATATTCAGGTTCATAATAGGAAGTTTGTTGACAAATGTATTTCTAGAAAATGAAAATCACAAACTTAGTGGAGCAATGAATATGCAATGCGTGCTTGTCACCAAACCAGGACAGTGCTGCTCCCTTTAATCTTTAGTTATGAACAGACAGTACTTTAAACAACAGACAATTAAATGTGAAGGTAATTGCTTGTTTTATGACGCTAACTAAATTTACTAAGTTCAGTCACTGGAACTACTCCTGATTCACAGTGCTGCAAATAGGAGATGCTGTGTCTATATGGCAGTACAATTCATACCACGTAGCTACTTGTTTTACACGGTGCTTTTTTTGTTTATTTATTCACTACAGGTGGATCTATTTCAAACCCTCAGACTTAGATATTTGCTCTTTTGGGCAGTTTCGTGTCCAAGTCCAGCTCCAGATAAAGGATTGGAAAACACCTTTCCATGTGCATGGGAGATGGAAACGAGCCCAGGTGAACAGCACTGGGAGAAGTTTCATTTCAGTGGATTCACAATAGGGCAGGGATTGTCCAAGAGGTTTAAATTGCCGTGTTCCTCAAGTGTCTAAGGCGGCAAGATAATAAAATGTTTTAAAACCCTGTTAAGAAAGAATATTAATATCTATGATATGTCCTAATATAAGAACATTCTGTCACCAAACCCTACACTTTAATTTTAAGTTTGGAAAAACAGTTGCTGTTTACGTTGCAAAAAATGACTGATCATTGAAGATAATGTAATTTTAAAGTTTTGTGACCTACTATAACGAGAGGGCAGCTAAGGGAAAAAGCTTTTCATTATAACTATTAACTGCATTATGAGTGTGAATTTTTTCCTCAATTTACTGTTCAACTGAGTCTTCTGCCAAGAGATACTGTATTAAAATTGTTTTTCTCTTTAGGAATTTAATGAAAGGTTATAATTAGAGATAAGTGGGATCAAACGTCAAATCTCAATTGATGTTGTTTGATGGAAGCAGCTGTCTTTTTGCTGCTTTATAAGCTCTGTTGGATTCAACAACTGGGAACTTGGATGTTCTTCAGAATCATCTTTAGTTTTTTATGCATTGGCATTCAGCCTCAGAACAAAAACTCTCTGTAATCCTCGTGGCTTGACCCAGTGGTTACATAGACTTCAGAGCTCACAACTTACAAATTCAGGTCATCTTAGGGAATGGGGGCAACCAAAGATTAATGCAGGCTAATTACTTGGCTTCTTGGTAAACTCTGACAGTTTCTTCCTTTCAAAATTCAGTGTAACTTTATAACCAATTAAACATAACTCTGACTTCGTAATGCAAAAGTGGTTTTCTTTTAAGAACAGTCAAGCAGTTAAGTGCAGCCCTGCTGATGATACTGGGTGGTTGGATACCTGCATTACACCCCCTGAAATCCAGTGCATTGTAAAGTTCTCACCCCATTTCTTTCCTTTCCTTCTGCGACACCGTTTCTCTTGTGGCTGAGGAATTTGCACTACTAACACCAATTACATATCTGAATTTATTTGTACTTGTCCCTTCTGTGATATTATTGTACATGATAGAGCAGAGGAGTAATGCTTTCTAGCCTGAATGTTTTAGTTCTCTCATCTTTTCACAGGTTACCACTCACCTGCTCTGAGGACCATGAACAGTTTAATCAATCCAGACCGAAGATTATTTTTTTTTTAATACACCCTGTTACATGTATTCAGTCTCCATCCACTGTGACTACCTTATATTCAGCGAATATGATTGTTCACTGATTTTAAGGGATGAGGCTGAAGTGCAAAAGGTGATCTGGGGGACAAATCCAAATGCCCAGTTTACTGGTTTGTAATCTAGAATTGTAGTCTGGTTTGTATTCTTGCTGGAATAGATTTTAGTCAGGCAGTTTAGGTTTGGACTCAAATTTCTCTTAACATCAGAAAAGCTCTGATGTTACTCCTCATGCTTAAATCTACCTCTAGGAAGAAAGACTGGCACAGAGATAACACTTACATAGCTGGAAGTGTTTGGAGTAAAACTGTTTTAAGCAGCAAACAACACGTTTAAAATGTCTGATTTATAGAAATGAACAGTTTCAAAAGGGAGCTTGGATTGGGATTTTAGTCTCTGTGTGGAGTTTTCTTAAACTTCTCATAAAGCAGAAAAGCACCTTTGGCAGAAAAGAAGCGATTGTGTTGGATTTTAGACCTAGCAGCAGTAATGGTGCTGTGTTAGTTTAAGTGGCAGGGACGAATTTGTCCGACAGCCCGATGATATGTGCAGGGTTACATCTTGAAACAGAAGCTGCAAGAGAGGTGCTAGTGTCGACTTTTCTGGCACGGATGAAGTGCAGTAAAAATGATGATTACATGCTATGCTTCCCCACTCTAATGAAAACAAGTTTTCTGATTTTCTGTGATTTTCCTCTCACCATAATACCCCAGGCCTCCAACTGCTGATGTATAACTTTTCCCATATAATTAACCCCACACATCCTTAAATGTAAGCCTGTGACTAAGTTTGTCAGAATTGTTTGTCTGTTTCTCCAAGCTGCATGTGGAGGGGCACAGCAAGATGAAGAGAAGTAGCCAACTCACGCTGGAGGTGGGCTCCTGCCTAGTTTCTGCAGAAGGAGAACAGGCTGTTCAGGGAACCACTTAGAATAAATAATTTCCAGCAACCCATCGGACATCAGGTTTTACCGGGACTATCCTATTCACTTCTAATCTGTGTCAGCAGCACAGCAAGATCCTTTAGGAGATGCCATTATGGGCTGTAATCATAAGTGGAAAATATTTGGTTTCACAGCATTTAAGTGGAACTGCCTGTGATTGCTGTTTTACATGCAAACTACTTATTTTTAGTTCTCCTTGTGGCATGAGCAGTCATTTGGAAACAGCTCCTAGAGGTGCCTTTGTTTCTGTAGCAGCAGGCTGTCCGGTTGGCAGTGCTCCCTGCCTCCAGACCTGCTCCTCACACCTTGCCCTGGCTGATGGACAGGGCTGGGACGCTTGTGAATCTGGAGGTGACTGGTGCCCCCTCCTTTTCCTGCTTGATGTGTGATGGACAGCCGGTGCTGTGTTCCCACTGTTGCTATATGATACCTTATTAAAAAGGGCATCACAGTTTCTTGTAACTGATTTATCAGGGAGCTGCAAGGCTTTTCCGAATGAATGGCCACAGGAGGTGGCAAACCTGCTTGGGGGAGACTTGTTTTAGGAGCAACTCTGCTTTAGAGCGGGGTCTGGATTCTGAGTTGTAACTACAAATTATCCCATGGCAACGTGTTGTATTCCTGGTCCTGCTGGACTGTTACTGGCAGGAAGCCTGTTCTAAAGCACCCTCTCCGGTTTCTACTACAAACAAGTTGTAGAGAACAAAGCCTCCTTACAGGATTTTAAAATAATTTGTAATAATTAAAATTTCATAGTAACAGACTAATAAAGGAGCTTCAATGGCTTCACAGATAAGAACATCCCAGTCTTTCACAAATGAGCTAACAGAAGAAAACCCATAACTTCCTTTTTTATTGCCACACTAAATAGCCGAGTGGAGCAGGATTCAGGTATTCCCACAGCTCCATTTTCATTCTTCTCTCTCCTCCATTCCTCTACCCAGAACATGGTGTTTCTGTTTCAGTTCTAAAGCCCTCTTAGACATCGGTTTTGCACTCTCTGTTCCTATAACAAACTGCACACCAGCGTTCATGTGAATCAGACAGACGCATAGCACTGAGATAACAACAGTTTAGTGTACAGAGGGGAATGACAGAGTGCCATGTGTGGCTGTGTTGTGAAAATAACGGGTTTTAATGATAGCAACTTTGCACTGAAATCAACTCATTAGGCAAATCTGAAGCCCTGGCATGGCAACAGCAGTTCTGCATTTGCTGTACCAGGGCTGGCTGGGTGGTAGTGGGTGGCATCAGTGACAGCAGCTCTGCGATGCCTGCAGTGTGTTTGTGGTCCTGGTGGGCAGCAAGGAGAGGAACAGGGGAAATGTTTCCAGTTTGGATGCCTGGAAGATAAAACCAGGGAGGAGGCTTTGCTCAGGCCTGGCACCTGAGCTCTGATAGCAACAACTGTTGAAATCATCAAATCCAAATCTACTTTATTATTCCCTTAATCGGGAAGATAAGTGCCGCTCATCAGGCTTAATGGGCAGTTAACATCAATTGTTTTTATTGTGCAGCTTGAGACTGCTGATTGTTCTCTGCCCTGACACTGCCATCAGGGCTGGCACAGAAGTGCTGGTGATGCTGTGTGACATTAGACAGCTACCATGGGTATGAGCTCAACACAGCCAAGTTCCAGAAGGAGCCACATCCAAGCTTGGGGTTTAGTGAAACTGGTGAAGACTCTCCATAGACCTTTGCGGACTGTTGATCAGGCTCTTTACAAGAAAGGTGTCTGCGGATTAGGGGATATCGTTTCCAGCCAGAGGGCATTAGGTATTTTGGCATATCTCTAAGCAGGCAGGGAATGATCCCTGCTAAGCTATCAATCAGAGACAGGGACACCACAAATAACAGGGGGGATTACTTGTTAAGTGGCAAAGCAAAAGGAGCACCTCGAGTGCTGTGTTCAGTTCTGGGCCCCTCATGACAAGACAGACCTTGAGGTGCTGGAGCGAGTCCAGAGAAGGGCAACGAAGGTGGGGAAGGGTCTGGAGCACAAGTCTGATGGGGAGCGGCTGAGGGAGCTGGGGGTGTTTGGTCTGGAGAAGAGGAGGCTGAGGGGAGACCTGATCGCTCTCTACAACCACCTGAAAGGAGGGTGTAGCCAGGTGGGGGTCAGTCTCCTCTCCCAGGCAACCAGTGACAGGACAAGAGGGCATAGTCTGAAACTGGGCCAGGGGAAGTTCAGGCTAGAAATGAGGAGGCATTTCTTCACAGAAAGGGTCGTTAGGCATTGGGATGGGCTGCCCAGGGAGGTGGTGGAGTCACCATCCCTGGAGGGGTTTAAGAAAAGACTGGAGGTGGCACTTAGTGCCATGGTCTAGCTGACGTGGTGGTGTTAGGGCAAAGGTTGGACTCGATGATCCCAGAGGTCTCTTCTGACCAAACCGATTCTGTGATGCTGTAATTGGAGGAACGGGAGCTTTAGAGCCTCCCACCTGAGCAAAAAGGATGGACCTCTCCTCTGTCCCATGAGTGGCTTGGGTGCTTCCCTTCAGAAAATCCTGCTGGTTCCCATCCTAATGGTTCCTGTGATGGGTGGGAGATGTGGCACTGAGCAGGAGGAACCCAAAGAAATCTAGACAGTGGGTAGGGGAATTTGATTCTCGGTCATTTCCTTCTTTTTTTCAGGCCCTGTAGGTAGAAGGAAAAACAATGTTTTGTAGATATTTTAAGTACACAGCTCCCTTGAGCCTAGATGGTTTGAAAATAAACTGAAGGTTACCTGCTACCTGGCTGGTACTTCACTGAGCAGGCCAGGGGCCTGCAGACAGAAAATATTAGATGGGAAGACTTTCTGTTTTTCAAAAGAAAAATCAAAGTCTGTAAACATGGCAGTAGCCTCCATTAAATAAATCTTCTGGGGTTGTAATTAGCAATTTATCCTTCAAGTCTGGATGTTTTGCATGTATTACAGGCATAGATGTGTAATTTTTTGGGTAGTAAAACTTGGCAAGAACTTTAATTTCAAAAGAAAAAATCCAAGCAAAAATTGCCAGTCAGTGTTCCTGTTCTGCTTCTATAGTGAGTCTGATCTTGTGTTTCAGTCCATATTCACATGGACACTTGAAACATTGTATAGAGGACCTGAATAAGAATTTAATCACACTGCCAGTTAATTTGCAAAGAAACTTATTGAAAAATGCTACTAAGTGCAAGAAGTTTTGGAAATGTAATATAGAAGCTCACCAGGTGCCCATTTTTTGAATCTAAAGGACTCTAATGTAATCTGATAAATTGATTGTGTAATGAAGTTGCCGTGCTGAATTTCAAGGCCTTTGGCAATGAAGAAAGCTGTAATCTTTTGTTTCATTAGACCACTCAGGTAGGATATATTTGCAAAACTGAATTAAACGGACTGAAAAACTCTAGTCAAATGCTCTGGCAGGAACTAAAAAAATTGGGTATTAGGATACATATGCATGTATCTATAGCTCTGCTTCCCCAACAGCATCTGCCTCTGACACACGGGAGACAGGGCTTCCTAGGCGGATTTAACACTGTCTCTGTCAGCTCTCCGAAAACTTTCCTTATTGCTGTTCGTCCTGGATCCTTCTAACCGTGCTCACCTACCTTACAAGCTGTGGTTCTGGGATTCTGCTCTGGATTACCAGCATCTTTTTCCCACCTGTGTACCATAACCCTGGAAATGTCCTTGTCCTGTCTACTAGTGATGAGATTTATCCTGCCCTGTGTCCCAGCAAATACAATCAATCAGCTTTAAGGAAACGGGATTTCCATTCAATAAATCCCTTTTAATCAAGCAATATTAAATGAAGAAGAAATAGTAACGTCTAAAAAAATAAAACCCCCATCAAAGCTAAGGTTTTACCCCAATGTGCAAGAAATACAGAGAATTAAGTTTTTATTCACTCTCAGTTTTTATGTGGGAAGTGTTCAGATACTGTGCTGGTGAGGGATCATATAAAATGGTTGCATAATATCATAAGGTTTAAAGAGCAGGGTGTACAAAACCAGTACAAAGAGGCATGACTTCTGAGGACATTTAGGGTTATAATTTATTTAGATAACACTGCAGAAGGATCTTGTATGAAGTCGAATCACCAGGAGTTGAAACTCAGCAAAACTTTTCTTTCTCTTCAGAAGATACCTTTGAGCAGACCATGATCTTAAATTCTGTGAGCATCCACACAGTTAATTTTTGCAAGGATGATCACTTAGGAGGAAGAGAATTAGAAAAATTCTTTAATTTCGTTTGCTATTCACCTGCAGTAGTTTGTCAGGATAGACAGATGAAAATTGCTGTGTTTCTGGGGAGGCAAAAAGCCTTCGCTGAGATAGCTGCTAAATGTATTTTTAAGTAGGAAGTTTGTGAGACAAGAACTGAGATGTATCAGAGTGAGGAGAAGCTGATATAACAGATCTGAAGCTGCCATTCAATGGAAAACTTGGGAACCCGATTTTTTTGCTAAAGGAGTGAAATAACTCCTAGAAAAGCTGTCTCACAGTCGTGGAAAACACAAACATTTATATTAGGGCAGAAAACCAGCTGGAAGGATAGGAAAATGCAGATAATGAGGAAGATGAGGGCCTTGCCCAGTCCTCCCAGATCAGAGGGCATTGCCCAGCTTGCAATACTTAAGGGATTTTTTTTCACTTTCTTCCAAAGCATCTGGTGCTGCCACTGGCAGAGAAGGCGAGTGGAGTAAATGGACCCGGGGGTTGATCCAACCTGGCAATTTCCACCTTTCTGGGAGATACAATTATGAAATCAGTGCTCAGGTGTCAGAGAAAGGGCTGCGTTGCTGTAGCTATGTCTTTACAATGTACACACACTTGGCAGGGTTTTCTGCATCCAGAAGGCCAGACCAACACACACCACCCGTGACCAACAAAACTGCAGATGATGTGTGGTGTGAACTCCATGGAAATGCATCATCCTTGGAAAAAGCGTACAGCTGCATCCTTTATGTCACTGTCTTCTCCAGCTTTTGAGGCTTTAGACTATGGCCCTTTACTTCCCCTTCCTCTGCAGGAGACAGAAAAGATGCTTCTTCTGCATTTATTGCTCGCTATGCCGAGATCCTAAAGTGTCTGGTGTGCTAAAAACACTTCATAGCACAGAGTGGAGCCGGCTGCTTTCCATTCTTTCAATGTGCTGACAGCTCAATTCTGAAAGTTTTAACTGTAGAGAGGCAGGAATTTTTCTGCAATTTCTGATTATTATTTTTATTATTCAGCCTTAAAGGGAGATTCACAGTAAAAAGCTGTTTAGATTCAGCAGCTCAGGAGGAAACAAGTATTTTCTGTGAACTTAATAAAGGCATGTACGTCTTTTGTTGAGTTGATACCATTGCTGGGCTGACTCCACTTGGACGGCTGGTCCCGGGGGACAGGGTGGCCATACAACGGGAACCTGCTGGCACTCCTTGCCAGAGGGTCAGCAATGAATTCGCAGTTAGCAGAGGTAACACTGGGCAAATTGCAAACGGCACATGGCAGGGCAGAGAGAAATTGCAGGCACAGGCTCCCAGGTCCCCCCCGTTGAATCTGAGACACCCGAGATGCCGCTTGGCAGCTGGTTGGCAGCATCCTCTCTTACTCGGAAGCTGCATCTCCCTGTTTTTACCTGAGATTCCAGCCACACATTTAAATTTGAATTTGTAAAAAAGAACATGCTGGTGGATATACTGCCCTTGAAAGTGGCTGGGATGCACGGTGCTGCCTGCATGGGGGAATACACTTGGCAGTGGCCAGTCAACATGAAACAAGTATGAGTTTAAACCTGAGGATTTTTTTTCATATTAGTAGTTGCCCATTTTGCTATGGTGATGCGGGTTGAAACACCTGCCACCCCTCCTTCCCAGAGTCCCTCCTGTAGACCTACAAAGACACATTATTTTACAATTCACTGTGAAAGATTTGGAGAACAGTGGCTTAGGTATAGGGAGCATGGGTCTAGGGAGGATGAGGTATCTGAGTATGGCCTTCAGTGAAATGTCTTCTCCTCCCCAGTCTGGGATGAATGGTGGCCTGGTCAGAGATGACCATGTAGATAAACTCTTTGTTGCCTTGTTATTCAGCTCCTGAAGCTCCTATTGATTGCAGAACGTTTGAAGATCAGATCTCCAAGAGCAGATGGATTGGTGCTGTAGCATCATTTGGGATATGCAGAGGGAGGTTGCTATTCCAGAGCACTTCCCACAGCAGCTGCTGCAGGCTGGAATACCGAAAGATGGATTTTTTCAGGTGCTTTGAGCCACCTTCCCCTCCTGCTGCCACCCACCTTCCCACACAGTTGTCAAGCAGTTAGTCTGTACAGAGAGAAGTTTTTGTTCCTGCAGTTCAATTTGTCACAACACTCATGTCAGGAGGAGACTGTTTGCTTTTTGTTTTTTTAACCAGGCACGTTTCAAGTGTAATTTTCAGGGAGTCAGCCCAGGGAATGGCAGCTGCAAAATGAATGGAAGATGCTCAGATGACTGGAGCCCTTCTGAGGTGGTGGTAGCCTCTTTGAGTGAGTGTTCTGCTCCTAATCAGAGTCTATGAGCCTTCTGACTACTGGGTACAAATTTGGGGGCTACAAAGTTTGTCTGTGAACTGGCTTATGCCTCTCTGTCCATAAACGGAGTCATCTTTGGCTTTTATTTTGTCATTTAATGTGATTTGCAGCCTAGCAATAATCTGTCCCTCTTTTTGCTGTGTATCGGAGCAAAACCATGGGGCAGTCCACACGCAGCAGTAACTCAGAGTAAGGCCGAGCTGCGAGGCTGATGCTCACCGGGCAGTCACGAGAGGGGATGGAAGTACTTGGGAGGGCAAGTATGGTTGCTGCCCCATCCCTTCAGAGCTCAGTTTAAGATAAAATAACCTGGCACACCTCTATGCAATACAGTAGAGGCTGAACAGCCCTGTGTGGGGGCTGACCCCTGGCAACATAGTAAGAGCCAGTAAAATGACAGGATTAGCAAAACCCAGGGCTAAACCCAGGACTTTGAACTCGAGTCATGGGTTTGTGCGTGGGGCTGGGAACTGTGCTGGTGGCTGGAGTTGAATCACAACTTGAGCTAAGCTGGCAGTGCAGTCTTGGTTTGGAAGCCCCTTCCTCAGGGTCTGGACCCTCTTTTCTGTGTTTCAAACTACTATAAACTACGGGTTTTGTGGTTTTCTTTTCCTGGGGAGACAAAAGATTGTCCTTTAGCTCAGTGTCTGATCCCTGGGCTTGTGAGAGACCTTTTATATTGTGTGACAAATTTGATCAACATGATGTTCTTTCCACCTACTGCATTTGTTTCCCCTGCCTCTGCCATTGATATTTGGGGCAGATTTTGCGGAGAGCTGAAGAAACCCTCTTCCCCATATATTTTCCATCCTTCTGCTTTCACCAACCCTACAAAATACTCTGATGATGTTTTTGCCTTCTCTTTTGCCTTTAACGACTATGTTTTGTGACAAGAGCTATAGTTGCAGTCAGCATGGAAAATTTGCTGTTATTTTAAATAACCATCTGCTCTCCCCACAGTCTGCTACCTCATCCTTAATTTCTTTATTTTTTGGATGTTTATTTTGATTAGCCTTGTCACATGGTGCTATAAGGAAAGCTTGCTTCACTTCACACGCTATTGCCATGTTGATACAGAGAACTGGCTTACAACCAAAAAGATGCTGTGTTATTTTTTTCCATCTCTCCTCCCCCCCTTGTTTTTCCAGAAAAAGTTTTATGTAACAAAGTGTTGTGCAAGGAGAACAGCAGGGAGTGCATCAGGACCCATGGGTTTTCTTTTCGTCTCTGTCACAAATCTACTATGACACATTGGGCAAGTCGATAGAGTCCAAATCTTCCTATTGGGATCAATGCGATCGCTGCTGAAGTTGCTTAAATAGTCACACCTGTGTAATGAAGATTAAACTCTAACCTAGAGCAAAAAGGAAACCTTGGAAGAACCATCTATATCAGGGAAGAACTGATGCACTAAAGTAGGTCACCTTTGTTTATTTACATTAAAATTACTGGTACACAGATCCTGAATTTTAGCCTAACATTCATATTTGCGTGCCAGGTTTACATGTTTAATATTTATAATGTATATGCTGTTTCTCCATTAAATGAGTAACTGGCCTGTGTGCAAAGGGTTGTGGTAACTAAACAGCCACAATTCTGGGTGGGGAATTTGTGCATGTGATGAAAACGTGACATACCATAAGAAATCTCTCTTTGACGAGCAAAAAATCATGAAGAAATTGATACTCATTTTGCAAATGCAAATTTAAATAGTCTGGGTTGAATAAAGAAATGTAATTTGGCTTCCTGTGAGAAACATTTTCAGAGGAAATATGGCCCCACTGAGTGCTTTGCATACATTACAGTTCTTGGGGGAACAAACTGAAGTGTGGTAGTATTAAAACTACTGCTGTGCTGCATTTCAGTTATACTGTACTTTTCCTTAGGACTCATCTTAATGTTGGCTTTGGGCATAGAAACCAAACTCTGCTGACTCTGGCTATGCTGGTCCAGAGGCAGGGGGGTGAGGCTGGCATCAGGCCCCTGTGAACAAGCCACAATTAGCTTAATGAATCTTTGGAGAGTGTTGGTGCACAACCTGGCTTTATTTATTCTCATCTCTTTTATCGGTATAAACTGTGAGTAATTCTACTAGTGAAAATGAAAGGAGAACAAGGTCTTTTGGTTCTGTCAGGGATTTCAGAAGTTCACTTAAGGTGTAATTTTTCTGTTACAAGACGCAAAGGATTCCTCCAGAAGCATTAAAAAGATATCTTCGGCTGTTTTAACACCACATGCGGCTTTCAGTGGTGTATGTCAAGAGTAACTCTTCTGAAATCAAAACAGTTCTTAAGTTTCTTCCTGAATTAATGATCTCATTATGTAGTAGTTTTCAGATAAATTTGAATACACTTATCTTGCCTTTTCTGAAGCTAGGCTCACTCATATTATTATACAATTTCTGCGAACTGAATACCAGCATGGGTAGTTAGCAAGTCTAGTCCATGTGTGTCTGAGCCCAAAATTGTTATGTTACCAATGAAAATGGGAACAGGAGTGTCCTCAGGATGGATTTTCCTTTATCCTTCCCTTTACTTGTCCTAAACGCTTCTGCCAGTGTTTATTCTACCTGCCCACTCTGTTAGGTTTTTCGGGAAAAAAAAAAACCCAAACCAACAAACAAACCTAACAAACAACAGACCAGAAAAAAACCCAAACCAGAGTTGCTGCAGCGATGTGCTAACACTTACCGATACTGGCCTGCAGAAAAGAAAATCTTCATTACTGTTGACAGCTAAATAAGTGATATTTACATTATCTACACAGTGCAGCCATGAATCCAACACAAGAAATGTCCTTTTCCATACTGTAGCCCTTTCTCTAGGCTGCTGTTGACTACCCTTGAGTCCCGATGGGAATTCATTGAGTTTATCTGGTGAATTAACACCACGAAGGACTAGAAAGTGCATTATTTCTTACAGCGCAAGGGTACACACTGCTGCTGCTCACGCTACTCAGTGAAAAGCAGTGATGGATGATCAGAGGAGGTTCCCCTGTCCAAGACAAGTGAAAGCCACATAAATCTTGTTAATGCAGAGCCACAGACAGGGAAGCTGAAAACGCTGATCTGCAAAGGAGGGATTGAGAGATGCCTGGGGAAAGTTTCCTGAGCTCATTTGCAGAGTGCTCTAGTCTGATTACCTGAGGCAATACCAGGCGATTCTCAAACAGTCAGAAAAAGAGAAACTTTCCAAAATCTTTAAGTGATTTTATTTTTTAAGGGGAGGGGGAGCAGCAAAGAAAGAGTTTATTAACTTAAAAAATAAAAAGGTCATAAGAACTAGTGCTGTTTTGCCCCAGCTACACTCAAAATGATCTTTTGCCTTATCCTGTTACTGAAAAGCCGTGGATTTTTGTTCAATGTCCAGATGTTTCTCTTCTTTATATTACTGTGATACTAGCCAGAAAATCCAGTAAGAATCCCTTTGCATCAGGCATTTGTAGATGTGTCTTTCAAAACCAGACTCTATTCCCAAGTGCTTATAGTCTATAACTCCCGACACAAAAAGGGGCATCACAGAACAATGTGCTTACGAACATCCTGGGAGCATCCAGTTTTCTTTGCCCCAGCTATTATCCCATGCCTTGTCCCGTAAGTGCTTTGATTTTGCAAGGGAGCTCCTCAGGGCAGAGACATAGATGGTGGAAGCAGAAAGCAGGCACAGTTAGACAAGTTTTCTGTCTAAGTACAGGCTTCCCAGCTGACCTCGGAAGGCAAACAGTGCCCTTCTGCTTCTTTATAGACTGCTGTAAAATCCACTGTGCAATATTTCTTGCTGTGAAAGTCTTTAATTATGAAGCAGCTATCTTACTGAACACGGGAACACGGCACATCTTTGTCATCTGCATCTTACCGGCTGTGATTATTCTGCCTGATGAACAGCAAAAGAAACTTTCCTTTTCTCCCTGCTCCTCCAGGATCTGCCGCAGGGCTCTCTAACCTGGGAATGTCACCCCAGCTGTAATCCACGGCCCTGCTTTCAAACCTTCTCCCAGAACCGGCATCATTCAGGATTGGGGTGGCTGAGCAGAGCTGTATTACAAACCTCTTGGTACCACTCCCAAGTCAGCCAAGGGGAAGGCTGTTAAATGATGTGAATTAACCCTTTCAGCCCCTTTGGTTAGTGCTGGGCACGTATCCCTGAGTCTCCTGTCCCAGAGAGCAGAGCACAAGAGCCATCAATGAAGGCAAAGCCGCTCGCAGAGCCGTGCAGGCAGCTCTCCAAAGACGGCACGGCAATTACAAGAAGGCTACAGCAAATTGCAAGGGTTGGGGCAATGCTATTTAGTTCAGTGTTTCATCTCCTTTTCTATCCTGAGATGGCACCTACCAACCAGGATTCATCTCCAGAACAGGAAAATACTAAGGACAGCCTCCGGAACCCATGAATTTAGTTAGCTACAGTAGAACTGGCAAGACTTGAAAGGTAAACGCTGGATGAACTGGAGTATGAAATTTCAGTGCACTGCAGAGATGAATGCATAACTGAGAGCAAATAGCAAGTGCGAAGGCAAGATTAAAGAACGGACTGATATGAACTGCCCTCTTCTTACACACAATGGATTTAACTGATACCTGTGTTTAAATCATACCTACCAGCTGGCATCTTTTCCTAATTATGCCTAATTATATTTACACTATGAAAATTGTCAGGTCACACAGTTCTACCGAGATTACTTTTTAACTAGCTAAATGAGGAGTAATTGGAGGCATTGCCCCAATATATCATTAACTTGACAGCTGCAATGTGTACTTAATTTCCACAGGGGGTTTCCCAACCCCCTTTGAGTTCTGTAGTGCTCTTGTACTTGAGTGGTTTAAAGCCAGCTCAAGCCTGTTTACACCGACAAATGGGACCTACCCTCAGTGGTAAAGTGCAACAGCTCAGCTCCATCCATCTGTCCGTCTGTCCGTCCGTCCATCCATCTGCAGAGCGATCTGCCTCTCCTCTGTCTCCTGTGTTTGAAGGATGTCAGTCAGAGTATTGCTGGGGGAACAAGGAATTCTGATGGAGAAATTCTGTAATTCTGACTACCTGCAGGTGACCGAGTGCTATTTGGGGCTACAGCTGCGGCACTTCCACTTACAGTTTAATCATACTCCTACCAAGCTTATAACATCCCAATGCTTTCAGAAAGTTGGTGGCAGCAGTTTTTGCCAGAACAGTAGCATGAAATTATTATTAGTGTCTAATCAGTGATTATATTTTCTTATTAATGAGATGGCAATGTAGGCATCTGTGATACAAGAGAAACTGAGAAATCTTTTTAGAGGCAAAAAAGTCAGCTCTTCATTGGAAATCCCCCACTCGCTGAGATACTAGTAAAGGGTGGCCAAACCTTCTGCTCTAGTGGTCACACAGCAAAAGATGGAAGGGGTTGAGAGTCATGAGGTCGGTATGACACGGCTCTGAGAAGTGAGAGCACCAGTCCTGGTTTGCAGTCACAGGGTGACAACAGCTCTGAAAGGCCCCGGTACCCTCAAGTGACACGGTTGGATGTGTTGCCTGTGTTGCTGATGGACATCCTCCTACAGCCTGCAGATTTGGGTTGCCTGGCAGTCCCTGTTGCACAACCCAAAGCCTGGGACTGTGTGTCACCCAGCATGACCTATTAGTAGGTTACTCATTTAGTAGGTTACCCATTTAGTAGGTTATCTATTAGTAGGTTACTCATGGACAGAAAGATGGTGAGGTGAGAGAGTTTCTCGCTAGAATTGCAATCCATATGGGCAAGAAAATACGCTACAAACTCTTTGGGAGATCTGATGGTCTCGCTGAGCTACTGTCAGCACAGGAGCCAGGGCTGGAGAAGGGTAGGTAGCCTTAATGCTACTAGAAGATGTTCTCAGAGGTTGCTTTGCCCATGCCCTTACAGATGTTCTGGCACTGGGTGTCACGGAGTCTGCCCTGGCTCTGGGTGAATATTCTCGCACGCAGAAGATGAGTTACATTTGCTGGTGTTTTACTCTGTGCAGAGTACCAGTTTGCTAAGCCATTCTTGAGGATTCAGCCTATTTTTTTTTTGTTTTTTGGTTGTTGCTCTCTTCTCCCATTCAGAGATCCTTTAGTTCTCTTTGAGGAAGGCACTGGGTGTCACGGAGTCTGCCCTGGCTCTGGGTGAATATTCTCGCACGCAGAAGATGAGTTACATTTGCTGGTGTTTTACTCTGTGCAGAGTACCAGTTTGCTAAGCCATTCTTGAGGATTCAGCCTATTTTTTTTTTGTTTTTTGGTTGTTGCTCTCTTCTCCCATTCAGAGATCCTTTAGTTCTCTTTGAGGAATATTTAAAATAAAGGCACAGCTGATCTAGCTGGAG
>NW_009606846.1:48781-55394 GCF_000690535.1 Cariama cristata | reverse complement strand
CCCTAACAACTTGATAAATTATTTGCTGCCGTCATTTCTGATTGCATAATTTTAGCATTTCATAACCTTAATCCCAAACTGGGGCTGGACTTGATCACAACATAAGAAGTTTATATACAATCTGATTTGAAGTCTGCCTCAAATCTGCACTGGTTTCCAGCCACATGCTTCTCTGGGGTAACAGAAATTTTCACTCAGCACAGAATTTGTTCCCAGGTTTAGAAGACTTTTGATTTCTGCTGAAACAAATCCCAGTTCTGATTTTTTGTACAAGTAAAAAGTGAGGCTTTAAGGTCCAACAGAATAAAAATATTTCCAAATCCAGCTCTTTTTTTTTTTAATGTGTTTACGTGGCTCAATAGGTAAATGGATATGATGACTTCAATGGCTGTAATTTTCTTCTACTTCCATTGTACAGCAAATAATCAGGAAAGACTGTAGGAAAATATAAGATAACCTGTGGTCAGATATTTAAATCTGGCCATTTTCTTAAACACTGTAAGAGAAGTTTCTGCAGGTCCTGCCAAACTCAATTATCCACCTTACATAGTATTTCATCTGTATGTGGCCTGCACTTCCACTCTGTGTGAAAATAGTGGAGACCATGTACTTGTTTTTCACTGTTTTATTTATTTTTGGTGAAGGTATTCCAAAGCAGCTATGAAATATTTCAACCTTTTTCCATTTCATCTGTAATTTGCTCTTCTTTTGCAGTAAGAAACAGATCCACACTTCTCTGTGCTTCATTATCCCATATGGCTAGTGTTCTTCATGATAATGAATGGAATAATATTTTCAAATAATTAAATGCAAGAGTGAAAATGTATAACCGAAGTCTATGTGAACCAACACCTAATGCTTCTGAAAATTTTTGCTAATACTTTATCTTTATAAATATAACATATAAAGTCTGTGTTTATAGATATATATCTGCGTGCATAAAGTATACTTTATTATTTCTTCAAGTAGTAAGTTCTCAGTAACATTCAGAAAAACAGCAGCACATTAATAATTTAATAAGACAGTGCCTCTCTGATGGCAACATTTTGTCTCTTTGTCTGCATGTCAGCCCCTGATGCTGCTGAAGGAGATCAGAAACCGTGGCGATGTGGCCTGAGCACGGCACGGGCAGGATGACTGAGCTTTGCCTTTTGCAGGCTGTGGAGACTTGGGGGTACATTCACTTTTGACATCTACAAACAGCTTTTCAGTTAGAAGGCCAAACTTGGGTCCCCATATACTCGGGTGAGAGAAATGGAGAGGTTTTTCCATAGGGTAACTTAGGTCAGACTTCTCTGACTTGTCCTCTGTAGAGGCTTAGCTCTTCCCTCGTAGGCGGTCAGCCCTGCCCCATCTACGTATCTTCTGGGTGGGCAGTACATTGCAGCGATGAAGTCTCTACAGAGCTGTTACAGTACGTTGCACTCAAGGACCATAAATTACAGTACTTCAGGGGATGTTATTGAGACCAAAATTTTGAGCTAATTTTCCTGATGGTCTTTAATGACCTATTTAAAAAAATGCAACCCTAAACAGGCTTTACACATGAGGAGTTGGAAGGTGCATGGCAAAATTAAAGAAGACTCAGAGCTCTTGCCCTGCGTTACCTACTGGTTAACTGTTTTGTTGTTACCTCATTTGTTTTGTGCTATTTAGTGGGATGCTGACCAAGCTGCACAGGGAGATTGTCATTAATTATTAAGAAATTGTCTAATCCATCAGGACATCAGTACTGCTATGATGTTTCCCTTGAGGAGACAAAAAGAGCCTTGAGTAAGGAGTTGGAGGTGTTCCAGTGAGTACATGCAGCCCCAGAAAACAGTCTTACTTCTTGAGTTTGTTAAATGAAATTTCCAGATGTTTCCTTCCTTCCCAATGTCGCACACCAAAAAGGTACAGCAGTTAGTTTTTAGAAAATGAAATTTGTTTTCCAGAAAAAATATAGTGCTGAAGGGACTAAGAGACAGGATCCCAAGGGACTGAAGTCCTCCATCAAAACAAATTCCCCATGTCCATTGGGCACCACCATGGTATTACATAAAAGAATATAAAAGCTCTGACCAAGGACTACTTTGTAGTCATAGTACTGCAGTACAACCCTGTTGAGCTTAAAGCCAGGAGGGACATCAGATCCTATAGTTTTACTTCCAGGTACATCACAGACATGAAATTTCCCCCATTTACCTTGCTTTTGACCTATTTTTGTTTGACTGATAGATGGCTAGGAAGACACTCAGTATTGATCTGAAGATAACAAGATCTTATTACTGTATTGCAGTGCCTGGCTTCAGCTTTTAGGCACCAAATCTTGTTGTGCCTCTGGGACGGCAGCCCAGAACCAAGTCTGCATCAGGTATCAGAGATGGCAGAGATGGCTCACCATGGTGACCGTCAAAGAGGGTTTGGGGCAATTCCACTCTTCCTCTGCCAGTATTTCCCTATTGTGTGGCAAAAGAAGACAAAAAAAGTGCAGTACGGGAGGTTCTGTAGCTGGGTGTGACTAGTACTAAATCTGTGTCTCCCAGTTGTCACTCCTTGCACTCTGGGAGAAAGCATCTGATTGTACCCACTGGCATTTTACTTGACAGGTGGAAGCAGGAAAAATCTCAATAAAATGTTGCCCATGAATCACTTGAATTTAAGAAGGGATTTTCATTTTATCTCCTCTTTCCAACCTGTCTTCTCCCCTCTTCTATTAAAGTCCTGAATTAGGAGTAAAAGGCTCATGAGCTTCTGTCCGGAATAATAAGGATGCCTTCTGTCAGCTGATAAAAAGGCTTCTTTTCTAACCATGAGAGCAAGCCTGGAAGCGTGCGGCAGGGCTCTTTGTGCTTAAATCTGGTAGTTTCAGTCTCCCTCTTTGCCAGTTCCAGGTGGCTGTGATCCATCTTTAGACTCTTGAATCGCTGGAGCATTTCAAGCTCTGCATCTGGCTGACAGATACAGCTGCAGAGGTTTTTTTCTCTTGTGGCCAGTACTGTGCATCCCCTCCCTTCTTTAAATATGCTTGGGACATGATTGTGAGCAGGAGCTGATCAGAAACATTTTTGGCGGAAAAAGCAGGTTCTTTGGAAAGGAGTCCTTCACTGGAACAGAAAAAAACAGTTTGTATAAAGCTTTTGTCAGAGACTGGTTCTAGCGTTCCGTAAAATTAAATTTCTGGTTGAAATGAAAGAGCATCTAAGTAAGCCTCACAGTCCCTTCACGATCTTCAGAACAGCCTGGGATGATATTAGTCTCCCTCAGGGTTTAATTTATACCCCAGACTTTCAGGAAAATGCTGCTTCTGTTCATCATGGCATCAGCATTTGGTGAAGAAGTTTGCAAATAATACGGTAATCCTTGTCTACATTAAAGACTCTACTAAACCAGGGTGAGAAGCCTGAACATGGCAAATATTATCCTGACACAAGAAAACAGCTTTCCAAAGAAAAATGATTTCTGAAGGGATTTTGACTGCTGTGTGCTACAGTATCTGGTAAGTTTACCAATAATTAAATACACTGCAATTTAACTAATTGTTTGATTAGAGGCAATTCTCTAGACATTATAACGTGTCAGTTTTTCAGTGACAGGGCTGACAGATTAGTTTCATATTTTTCTTTTGCCATAAATCACAGAGTACGACTTGCTAGCAAACACGAAGTATGGAAATGAGATACAATGAAATGCACAACCACGCGGGGACTGGGGTGTTTACATTTTATTCTAAGCGATAAAGCAATTCTAAGGCATAGAGAGTCTTTGTGTGCAAACGGATCCCTTACAAATAAAATCAAGCCTTGCACAATTCTGTGGAATAAACATAGAGATTTACTTTTTTTTAATGTATTCAGTCAAAACACAGTTTACTTCATCAAGAGTTCATAATAAGGGATTGATAGCAAAAGGAGTGAAGGTAAAAGAGGTTGTGTATGAGGTGCGGGAAATGGATGTGAACGGAACAGCTGTAACATTCCAGAGGGAATGGGCCTGAATTTCACATATTTCCAGCATGAGAATGTCCTCAAGGATCTCTCATGCAGAAAAGAGGTTCATACAAACAGAAATGGCTACTACTATTTTATTAAGTCATTTATTGTCAAGCCATAAGCCACGTCAGTGGAAGCTGATGATCGTTGTGTTATTTGATAAGGTACCATTCAACTTCTCATGAGTCTGAAACACAGCCTAGGAATTGTTTTGGGGTTTGTTTTTGTTTTGTTTTTTTTTTTTTTAAATATCAAAAAGTATTTTCAAAAATTTTAATCTGAACTTTTCCATCGGGGCAATCAATAGCCAATGGAGACAACCCCACCCCGTCTCTGTGAGATCCCCAGAGAGAGAGCACAGGGAATGATTTCTTGCAGAGTTTTAAGCAAATCTTTCCATGCCACACACATGGGCTGAAGCACAGCCCTCCTGCCAGACCTCAGCAGAGCCCTGCGGTCTGATTAATGCCTGCCTCATGCACGATGCTGGGCTTATTTAACTAACCATGTGATTTAAACATGGCTCAGTGCAAGTGGGGCAGGCATGGACATCCATACAAACCTTTCTGTGGGTGTAGTTTGGGCCTCCGATTTTCTGGGGAGAGCAAATACCACTACAAACTAGATTAAAGACAGTATATGGGTGTCTGCATTCTGAATTCTTGTGAAACTTTTTTTTGAGAGAGACTGAGGTCAGTCCAGCTCTATTTCTGCTCATGGATGGGCCCCATTGCACATACGGTCCCCATACTTTAGGCCCTGCCATCGCAGCCTGTATTCAGATTTCTCTCTCGGCTTCCACCCTCAAATGTTTGCTGCAGAGTGTGGATGGCTCTCTGGTCCAGAACCCAGCGCTTGCTCAGTGCTCCTTGCTCCCTAAAGCAAACCCTAAAGCAACACAGAGCCTTCAGAGAGGGGCAGGAGAAAGATGGGGCTGGGAATTCACGGCTCACCCGCGCTGTGGATATAAAGGATGTAATGGGGTTCCCTCTCAGGAGACAGGAAAGAAGAGGTGCATCTTTCAGTCCCTTTGTCAGGAGATTGCTCCTTCCTAAGATTTTGGGTCTCCTGTTTCATGTAGATCATTAGCTCTGCTTTTGTAAGCACTGCTGCATAATCTGACTTTAAAAAGTGCAAAGGTCTTTGCTAACAAAAAAAACCTCTTTGAACAACTGTTCCCATTTTCTAGAGGAAATCTGACACTGTCTTTGTCTAAGACCCTGGCCTTTTTTGTGTTTCTATCAGTCAGCCCTCTTTCTCCATGAAAGCCTGCCCGGTAGCTCCAGATGCATTTCTTTTCATGGACGTCAATGCATTTGCCAGTGCCTTGATGGCTTTCAGTTCTTGGAATTTCACCGTTTCCTTTGTCCTTGCATCTGAAGCAGTTTAGATGCATATCTGCT
Source organism: Cariama cristata (assembly GCF_000690535.1). NCBI lineage: Eukaryota > Metazoa > Chordata > Aves > Cariamiformes > Cariamidae > Cariama > Cariama cristata. The sequence goes on along the minus strand of NW_009606846.1, from coordinate 50,020 downwards.
CTTTACTGAGAACAGGAGCATCAGTCAAGGGGATTACAGCAAAGCTGGCGGGTTCCAAGAGCTGTATGAAAAAGACACTCTGTTTTGGCATCCAAATTGGGAAGGGAGTTCCATCAAAGCCAAACCTGTCTGGATCTGAGGGTTTGAGATCATTTGTGGAAAACATACATACTTCATTTTGCCCACAACATGGATACCTCTGATGAAAAGAAATTATTTCTCTTTACCATTCTTTTAAAGTCCCCTAAATTAGGAAAGATCACCAAATAAAATAAAAGTCCATTATCACTTATTATTCCATAACCTTTCCATTCAGACACAGTCTTTGAAAAACTAATTAAGGAACTAGCAGTGGCTAATGCATGCACTCAAAATAATGCACATTCATACTCTATTTTCAGCAAGAGCAGCCGAGGTTCATTAACATTATACACTAGCAAATGAATTCAGTTTGGGATAATGCCATCCGATTAAACTTTCCACGGCCCACTTAACTGGAGCTTTGGTGTGTGTTTGACAGACACTTTAAACTCCCTAGAGATCCTCTGCTTTCCCATTTTCATTCCACCCCCTTCTAAAGGCCAGATTCTGTCTACTCTCAAGTTGATTAGTGACTTGCTCTTTCCATAGAGTTCCCGGGGTTTAAGTGAGATGAATTGCAGAGCTAAATGTTGTCCCGTGCGGGGAGAGGTAACAGAATGGGATCCAAAATGATGAAGTTAACAAAAGGGTAGTTTTTCAGTTATCCCTTCACAACCACAGCTCAGAAAATGGGTTTCAGGTAAGACCCTGGGCTAAGGTTCAAGAAATGGGTGAACATTAAGCTTAATTCTTAAACTTGAGTGAGACCTTAGACCCTGTTTCCCTACCTCAGTTGTCCACTCACAAAATTAAGATAATGACTCTTCCTAGCTACCATCTCCCTTTGGCTTGCAGCCTGTTTTCAGCAGGTCCTGCCTCTCAGCAAGTGTCCCTGCAGCGACTGTTACGGTGGGACTCATATGGGGAACGCAGGAAAGATGCAAATTGACCGAGTTGCACGAATTTGTGCTTTGAGAAGGAGAAGAATGGACAACTGAGTCTTGGAGCCTCAGATAGATGGGGATGGCAGGATGGGACCATCCTCACCTCACAGGGATGACAAGTTGTAAAAACCCAGTCAAGCAGCCAGCCAAGGATCCTGCAGATGAAGCTGTTGCAACAACCAGCAGGTGTTTAGAAGCGGAACCAGCTTAAGTG
>NW_009606846.1:0-48750 GCF_000690535.1 Cariama cristata | reverse complement strand
ACCCACATGCAGCAGGATGGGTATCCCTCTGTACAGCGTGTGGGTTTTCTTGAAATGAGATTCAGACAAGGACTTTATTTCTTATAGGTGGCAGCTCTATGCAAATGAAAAAGTGAGTGTCAATAAATACACACTTAGGGATGCTCTTTATCATGCATTTTGATTTTTATCTTAGTGTTTTGCTGCATTTCCTCAGAAAAGTGAAGAAACAAATACTGTGTTAATAATTAATGGGTTGGCTAATTGAATTGTTGCCCTTTTCACTTGTGTGATTAGCCAATATTCACAGCTTTTTAGAGTTCTTTCCATTAGGATGAGAGGTGGTTGATGTCTGACTTGTATCTTCTTGGACATTAATTTATGAAGAATATACACAAATTTCCAGTGAACATCGCAGAAACACAGCAGGCAGTTCCCTTGATGAGAAAATCCTTGTCTGGACCTCCTGTGTGTGCTCTCTCTGGTGAGACCTGCCTTTCTGCCTGCTATTGAGAAATCACAGAAACCCAAGGAGTCTGAGAGAACCCTGCTTGGTAAGGTGGCCCTGTACAATACAAAACCGAGGTGTGAAGTGGCAGTAGCAAGAGGTTTTTTGAGCTCCTGTTTGTTAAAGTGTGCTTTCTAACAAGCACAGGGTGCTACTTCTGGCAAAACATTATCATGTTGAACAGCAGAGAAACTCCGTAAGGGCCTCAGACTCTCTGAATTGCCATGTATCCTAGGTAATTGGTTTGTTACCTGCAGCCATCTGAGCTATCTGGAAGGTCTTGATTGCACCATTCATGAAGCCCCATGGTACAGGAACACAGATCCATCCCATGGTCATGCAGAAACCCATCAGAAGTCATCAACAACTCCAAATACAGTATTAAAAAGTCTCTTGAGTAAAGAGAAAGACATTTGGGGAGGTGGGATCTGTTGGATGAATGCTTTTTATTACTCTATTTTTTTTCTTTCGAATGTACGAACTGTAAAGTATTTCCTTATAATCCAATCAGCTTTCATGTAGTGCTCTGTTTTCTGCTTAAGTCGTTTGGAAGGATGTACTCCAACACACACACAAACACCTGCACAGGTGCCTGTGCATATTTGTCTGTAAATTTACATACATATGTATGTGCATAAACAAAATTGAATAAAATCCTTTGATTTTTCAGTGCCCACAACTGGACAGGACTGGAAGCACACTTTCACTTTGGAGGTGTGTAATAGGGACACCTGAGTTTTGAGCTGTCCTCTTTTACCCATCAGTTAGCATGTGCTTCCTGGTACCAAGAGAACGTGCCCAGTGTCCTGAGCTGGGCATGCGTCTATGTGGCAGTGAATTAATTTGGCCTGAGACAGCTCAGATGGCAAAAATCCTTGACTTATCTGCCAAGAAAACTGAAAATGTGCTTCAGCTGAGATCTGTCAACATGAGAAGAGCAGAGGGTTGCCCAGTCAGCCAGAAGATGAAATTGTGCTTGTTCTGTCAACTGCTAGAGATTGGAATGTCAATATAGAGCCTAATAAACTTCTAGTTTCTAAAGCATTAGCTGTGCTGAGATCATGTTTAATAACAATCTGGTCTACCTGAGGTCATGCAGCCATCTGCAGCATTGTCTCCAGGCTAGTAGCGTTGCCAGTACTGTGGCTTATCAGGTCTGCTTAGGTGCATGATCTACCCAAATTAAATTTTGGCCCTTGGCGGTTTCACTTCTCAAGCCTTCCATGTGCCAAGCAAAGGAGATAATTAAAAATAAAAGCTAAGGACTAGACACCAAGAGATTAATATATTTCATTAGATAGCTTCAGAGAAACTGAAGCAGAGACTGGATACTGAATGCACAGAAGCAAATATCCTCGTAAGAAGGGCATGACACCCCAAATTTAATAGAGGTCAGCCCTTACGAAAGGGCTGATAAATTCTTTGTGACTAATCAGGCTTTTAGAAGACTGGAACCTAAAAGTCTGAGGTCTGTGAAAGGGCATGAATACGCCCTCTTTGGTGCAGACATCTGTCTCCCACCTCAGCGTGGCTTGCCGGGCAGTTGGAAGGGAAGTGCAGGGAGCGCTGATGGATGTCTGGGTACCGAAATGCCTTATTAGGCTGCCTTCCCCAAAGTTCATTTTTGTGGTATATACAAAGTGCAAAGAAAATATTGAATGCAGAGATTTTGTTCCTTTGGTTTTGTCTTGGCTGGGTTAATTAAAGATGTCATTGATCCTGACAGGACTGCCTGGGGGTAATACGGCTGATGCTGTGCTTGCTACAAATAGCTGGTGATGAGGGTAGACACAGTGATCTATTTTGTGTTGTTTTATTCTGTTTGAGTTCACTTGAGTTCCTTTTGAACAACGTTTCTTTCCAGAACTATTACATTCTCCCTGTATTTATTGATAATGTATGGTAACTTATTCTATGACACTGGAAATGAAAATGGTTGTTGGTGACTGCAGGGTTTTCATTTGAATATTATTTAAATGCAAAGCAATAATTTAGAGTTAAAGAGAAGACAGGAGACACTTCCCACCCTGTTACACTGATATCTGAGTGCTGTTGAATTAGAATAGTGCTCATCTTGCAGCTATCACAAAGCAGTTCCCTAAATATTTCTCATCAAAGCTGAGATTCAGTTGTCAAATGCTGGCAGGTTGGAGCTTGCAAAGATGGGGAAGGATGGAATAAATGCATTTGTGGGCAGAGGGCAGGTGACAGGGTCCGAAGCACATGACAGATCCAGTTGTCCCACAGCCCTGCAATTTGTTATGTGTCACTTCCATTTACAGAGTATGGATTGATTTGGTGACCCATTGGTGAGCGATGGGCCAAACCACGAAGCGTCTGTCTTGGTTCTAATAAGGCTGTAGTCATGGCATTACTTGGGTGCCTTAGAGGCATGAATGCATTTATCACTGTAGTACCCTTTGGAGGCTGGGCAACAACATTGATATTTTTCTTATTTTATTTATTTTGGAGACAGCAGGAGAATAAATGAGATATTAAAGGTCACAGGGAGCATTTCTTGCAGAGCCAGGAACTAAAGCATATTCTTCTAACTCACAGTCTAATATCTTGACCGCACGACTCACTTGTCAGGTGGCATTCTGAAAAACTGTTTATTTAATCTGTTCCTATGGGCTCTTCTGAATATATACATGTTGAAAATATATTTGCAGAAGATATAGTTTAACAAGTTTTTCACTGCTTCTCCAAGAGTGAGATCACTTTAAAATCAGCTGTGTCCTGTTTTTGGTATTATAAATTATTATCTCTGACAGAAAAGTATCAATTGTACATTGGCTTTTACTCCATGTCCATTTATGCTTGATGTCTCTCTAAATCAGTGATGGCTAAATTACAGGTGACTCATAGACAGCGATCCAGTGCTAAATCAAGTTTTATTCTTTTGATGAGAAGCCTGGAAGACAGGAATAAAGTGGCTGAAACTTTAGATCTTTCCCAAGAAACACCTTGTTCTTCCTATAAACCCAGTAAATTCTTTTCTGTTATCAGGGACAGATCTTCTAAATGATGCTATTTCCAAAGAGCAGCTCCATGAATAGTTATTTACTTGGTGGCATATAGTTTCAGGAAAAAAAAGTAGAATCCTTAATTTAAAAAGAAGAAAAGTTGTCCATCCAGTCTCAACTTCTGTGGCAATGCTTCTTTTTTTCACCCCGTTCTGAATTCCCTTAATTGCTCCTTTCTTGCCATGTTCAGGCTGTGCATGCCACCCCCTGAGCCCCAATATTCCTCTGCCGAGAACTAGGAAATGTAATGATTCCCACTCTCTCTGTTTTCCTTATGTCTATATTAATAGTCTTCCTTTTTCCAACAACCTTTGCTGACAGCAAGCCATTATCATATGATGCACATACACTGAGTACAAATTCAAGTTAATACACCATGATGCTGTGTAATACACTGTCCTGCTGCTGAGCTTAATCTAATACAATGTGATGTAGGAGTCACAACGACACAACTCAGTATTTTATACCAGGACGCGTTGTCTTGCAAAATTTTGCAAAGGGCTTACTTAAAAGCTCCCATTCTCCGCCAAAATCTCCCAAGTCAATGTATAGAGGCTGTCTTATTACCTGCAGGCCTGATATAGGCACCTGCTGATATCAGCTGGGTGGCTGTTTGCTTCCTATCAGGTATACGGTTGGACTTGATGATCTTTGAGGTCTCTTCCGACCATAATGATTCTATGGTTCTGTGCCACCCTGTCCTCTCTTGACCATCCATGAGAAGAGCAGCAAGGGAAGAAGGGCAGTCAGAGAGGAATCCTCAAAATGCCACCAATCCAGCCCCCTGTCAGTGAGCTCAATACGCTTTACTCTTTACAGCTTTGACATGAAAATGGGCTGGCTGGGTCAGAGGGAGTAGAGGGCATGGAGGATGCCAGCAGAGGATAGGGAGAAAGGGAGATCCTGCAACTGTGTGCAACCACCCAAAAAAGATTAAATTAGAGGTGTGAACACAGTGCCTTCATGGATCCTGCCAAGAAGTTTAATTAAAGTCACTTGCTGTAGCAGAGTGACCCACTTTCACTCCCAGCTATCACATCAGATGTGATGTTTTATGAGATGGGCTACAACAGCAGAACAGCATTTCTCTCTTTCTGTCTTTTTTTTTTTTTTTTTTTTTTTTTTAGTTTTTTCTTTCCTAAGCAGAGGAAATGACAAACTCACATTGCAGGCAAGGAGAGGAACATGAACTTTTTACGTTGCAGCTGTGGTAAAAAGCACTGACACATCACATGGCTCTTCTAGATCCCAAGCTCTGTCAGTAGCTCTTTCAATCCCATATTCTATTTTTCTCTAGAGAGACAGTTTAGGTGGAGAGACAACTCTATCTGGAAAATCTGAGCGCTTTGGCCTTGCCTCTGTCTTCCATCCCCACACATCCCACTGAATTTAGAATTGCAAAGTCTGGATTGCTCATCAGTGCACAGTCCCCACAGCACATCTCTGTCTGGGCCGGGCTCTGCATTACCCCTCTCTCCCCAGGGTGCTCACAGGAAAAGATCCCTAGGTTTTGGCAACTTTCTGCTCCCTATCTTGCAGGTCACTGCAAGCCATTACTGCTATGGCACCATTACATGGGAATTTCCCGCATCTGTCTTGGATCTGCTGACAGAGAAACCAATGCAAAATGATGCACTACGTCTAGGAAATTGTTCCAAGCATTCTCCTAGAGTCATACGGACTGTCATCTTTCATCCTGTTATTTCTCCTAAGAATAAGGGCATACAATGAGCCAGAAGAAACAGCAAAGTGGAAATAATTTGCCTGGGTATTTTTTGATTGTAATAGAGGATTTGTATCCTTTGGCCAATGCAGTTACAGCTGTTTAATTCATTGGACCTCAGCGTAAGTCCATTTGGCATACTGTACGCTGGTCTGAGACCCAGATCTACCATCTGCAAATCAGCAGCAAACTCCACTTTTCTTTCCACAGAGAGACAGATTTATGGCAGCTGCTACCATCTCTTCATTTTTATAGCAGACTCTTAATTTAGGCTTTTCATCCAATTCAAATCCAGAGAAAATACCAGTCCACAGCAGCACTGACAATCAGTCCTTTTCTAGAAACAATAACACTGACTAAACAATAGAATCTTTATTGTGAAGACTCAATAAAAGTTATGCTGCTATTTGAGAAAAAAAATTGACTTATCTTCAAGCCATGAAAGGAGAAAACTCACCTGCCTGCCACACTGATGAGCCCCAAATGAAACTTTTCATCTGATGCTCCTGGACCTCTACATCTTGGCGATGATGAAAACCAAATGCAGGCAAGGGACTGTCCAACTTAGAGCAACATCAAACCCAGATGCACTCTGGCTTTGCTGTTGTCTAAGTGCTACAGTAAACTAAATAATGCTTGTGAGGAATAGCTTCTACCAGCAGGTAGATGACCATAGCATCAACATTTTCCCAGCTTTTCTTCTTAACTGCCTGTGCCAGGATAGAGACATCATATGTCCATGGCTCACAAGCATTTCATGTCTCTGCTTCCCAAAGGCACCAGTAGTGCTTCCACCTCTGAGGCAGACACCAGTTTTACACTGAACAGAGTCAACACAACCCCCAGAAAACAGCCCACTACTAGAAGAAACACCCTCTCCAGGAGTCAGGCAGGAGAAACACTGCCAGGAGACCTGGCCTTTTAGCCAAAGGATTCGAGCAAAGAAAGATGCTGAGAAAAGACACAACAACTTAGAGAAATTTCATTCCTTCCAAAGGATGCTTTGGCTTGATCTCTTTTCCTATTTATATAGTTTCACACATTTCTGCCCTGGCTGTATATCATACATCCTGTCATCATTGACAAGAGAGACTGAAGAGACAGAACAACAAAAAAAACCCCAGAAATATCCCAACTCACCCTTGCCCTCCAGTTCCTCTTCCAAAAGAGAGCAATAAGAGGGATCCTCATTCAAGAAAACACTCCTCCCAGCTGCCTCCACACAGCTGCTTGAGATTACATGGTTTCATCCTTGTAGCGGGTCGATTGCTAATTGCTTCCCTGCCCTCCACCCTCCCCCAGGGTTGCCCAGTGCATCCCATTCACCTCAGAAGAAGCAAATGAATGGCAGAAAGCTCAAGGGTTTGGCAGCTCCTGCTGTGGATGTCACTACAAATCTGGGAGAGGCAAGAACGCAAGGAGACAAGCCTGACAGATGATAGAAATTGCAAAGGGCAGGCCATTGCCCTAACACAGTCTGGGCACTATGGGTCAGCCTGCATCTTTATAATTACATCCAGGGATCTTCCAGAGATGAAGGAAGAGCCTTTCACCATGCTCAGCAATCAATTAACTCCTTTTGCTTTACACCTGTGTTGTTTAATCAAGATAATTAAAGCTGAAGTAGTTACAGGTGCCTTTGATATAATAATAGTTGGTAATCACATACCTAGCATTAGTATATATAATTTGCAGTGAGTCCCTATGCACATTAACATGAACTTTACATTTTGCTGTCATATTTGAAGCCTGATCTATGGGACAGATGCAATGGGAGAATTGCTTTCAAAGGGTCTTGAAACAGGCTTGGGTAAGTCTGAGGGCTCTGCTCACGTGGTTCAGCATGAGAGTTTAATAACACTAAGAGAGGTTTTATCACAGTCAGATTATCAACAAGACATGACAGAAACTATTTGGGTCATTGAGAATGAAGAGGCTGTGAAAGCCAAAGACATACATGAAACACAGTAAATATTAGGGACTGCCTTTTCTAACCAGGATCCAGAGAATTTAACACATGAAATTCCTTGCACAAAGTTCTTGGGCAAAACCAGATCCTCTAGGTATTGAGTGCTAGGGGTTTTATGCCTCCATTTATTTCTGTGCAGGCTCATCTCAGCATGAAAAAGGGTAAGTGCAGATTAGAGATACACAAACTAAGATGAGAGCCTCTTGGCAGTAGAGGGCTTGATCCCTCCTGTACCAAAGCTGTGCTGTTTTGCACCTAATAAAACAGCAACGGCTGAGGAACTCAATGTTCAATGTGGAGAAGAACTGAAATAACCAACCCTTGAAGTTGGCAGAGCATGGTGGAAGAACGGTGCCAGGAAGGTCTTGTCAAGATCCTCTCAACATGTAGGAGTCTCTGATTATCAAGTTAGCCAAGACCACGTATATTGTAGCACAGTTGACACCTTTCTCTTGCATGGCCAAGATGAACATCTCATCTGTGCCAATCAGTCATGCAAATGCTTGATCAGTCTTCCAAGAGTTGAGCAGAAACCAGATTTCAACTGAACAAACATATCTCTGACAGGACACTTCTGTAAATAAAACATGGGCTAATTTCATGCTGGGGTGATCTGTTTCCACCTCCCTGAGCTTGCTTTGGAACAAGTTTTATCTCTTCCTTCTACAGATAATTACTCTAACATAGTACAAGTTATGTAATTTTCTGTTATTTCCTGCTTCTTTTTCCTCTTAGGAAAAAAAGCTGAACTTATTTTGTCCTTTTCCTTTAAACATATGGCTTTTGATATATATAAATCAACATACTTAACAGAAAATATGCTTCCTGAAGGAGTTTAAAGAAGTAGAAAGACCCATCATGAAACATGCGTAGAGCATCTATAATAGAATTATATCATGTGAGTCTATTTGAAAACAACTTGTCATCTTGGGACAAAGCTATATCCAGGAAGGAATATTACATGAGAACTTTCTCTTTGCACCACATATTGCTGCTAGCCTGACTGGAAGCCCACACACAGAGAAACGTTTTAGTTTATTTAAGTGCCAGATGCCTGACTTAAGGCAAATTGGGCCTGATCCCAAAGCCTATCAGAGATGACAGGAAATCATCCTTTGAATTCAGTTGGCTCTGACCCAAAATTACAAGCTGATCTCTTCCAGTACCATTCGTACTGCATTCGGTGTCACTGACCAAGAGTATTTATGTATTGCAAATGCTCTCCTTACATTCTTAATTCGAGGTTTAGGCTATGCTTACTAACACTTACCAGAACTCATAAATAAAGACTCCTTGTGTATTTGACCTCAGTTTTCAGTGTGAACTTGTGACAGTAGTGCTATTGTCAAGCTTCCACTTCTGAATTAACATGCTTGAAATGGTGCAGGAAAAGGAGCTCATTATGAAATGGTGCGTTACGAAATCACGTTGTTGGTATTGTTTGGTTCCAGCCTGTGATGGGAACTTCAGAAAGCAGGTTGCAAGGGCACAGAGAGAGAAAAAACCCCAAACAATTGGATAGTGTATAGGCAGCATGACTAAGAACATACCTAATGGAGCTGAGTGATAAATAAGCAAAGAAAAAGATCTGTAGGCAAAACTGGGTAAAAAAAGTAGGTGATCATTGCCCGAGGCTTGCTTTTCAGTAACAGATCCTTTCCTCATGTTTTAAATCCTCACTGTACTAATCCTAACACCCTGATGTTAGGACATGCTCTTCTTCCAGCCACATCAACTTATTTAATGTGGCTGTAACACGGCTGGTATTTAACTGGTTAGATGTTTTTGTCCAGCTTCATTTAAGTTGCCCTCTGGCATCCCAGGAGCCACTGATGCTGCCCTGAAAACTGGTGCTTCAGTATTTCAGGGACAGATGAAATAGCAGGGGACACTAATGTGTGTTCTTATGTGTGCACCTGGAGTCTGATGAAGAGAATGAACAGAGCTGATAAAGGATGCTCACAATTAAATCCAGGCCACGTAATAAAATTGGGTGAAGAACAGATCTTTGCCCTGAAGCTTTAATTCTTATTGGCAAAGAAAAGAGAGCATTAATGCAATTTCATGTACTGCTGCCTTGACTCAATTCTCTTCTTCACCAAGTACACTTCTGTATTTGTGCACATCAAAGTTGAGATCCTGGCAAAAGTAACTCCAAATACCTGTTCCTCTTCTGCATATATTCTGACTTTGGAGGCCTCCTTTACATCTGAGCTCACTGAGTGTCCCTTCAGCTGGTTGTTACAGCAGTATCCACATCCCAAAGAAATTCTAGCAAAACTGAGAGAAGAGAGAAATAGGCAAGATCCCATCAAAGTTAATTTTTCAAAGAATGAGAGCTGGGAGACGGGGCAGACCTCTGTTTTACTGTGGATGCAAAACAAAGCTGCCCAGGTTTTGTTGCCATCAGTTGGTCAGACAGTATATTACTGTCTATCTTCAGTGTCGCTGTCATCCAACAATGATGGCTGCAGGTTGGGCTGCTTCTAAGGATATAATAGTAGACACTGGGATATGCTTGCTAACCAGTACTTGCCCATGATGGTAGAAGTTAATGTATTATTGTCCTTGATTTCATAGCACACATCATCACATCAGCCACCTTCCTGGAGCTTGCTCATCCAAACCCCTCGATTAGTGAGCACTCATTGGGTTTTTCCTCCTCTGGTCCTGCTGCCAATAGTTTCTGCATCAGTTTGTGGATGTGTTATATTTGTGTTAATGCTATCACTTCTGTTTCTGCTTCTGCTTATGCCAAGGTATCTTTCTGTCTGGTGAAAGACACCACATTACAGCTGAAAAATGAGTATTGATAATAGTAATCACTCCAGCACAGGAATATGAACTTCTGCTAATCCAAACAAGGATACAATGCCCAAACAGTTGGATTAACACAGCTCCACTGCATATGGTATTTAGCTGAAAATTAATCAGACATATTCTCTATCCAGAGGTGGATAGATGTAGTTCTTTTACTTTGATAGAAGGCCATTGACATTGGCTCCTCCTGATTTTGAAATGCTGCCAAGGAGATGGGATTTGCATAGAGCTAAGCTAGGGTGCAACCCTGCTTCATACAGTGCGGTCAGGGATAATTTTAGCTGTTTTGGGGTCTACAGGGAGAGGCAGAAAGAGTCTGTCTGGTGACTGCCACTAGAAATGCATATTGTAGCACAGAACAATTTTTTTCCCCTGTACAAATTGCCTCTGTTCCACTTTCCAGAGTAAACAACAGCTACAGAATTAGCTACAGTGCTAAATGAAAAAAGGAGTTGAAAGAGAGTAATGTAGAATAATTGAACAGGAAGAAAGGAAATATGCATGTAGCAGACCTGAAAAAGAGACAGACAGCTAATTAAATGTAGTACAATTAATTTCACATAATGTCCTTCACATGTGGCATCATAAAATGTTTTGCTGAATGAGTGCACCTAGAATCAGCTGCGCTTTCAGGAACTTTTTACATCTCTCTTGCTCTGGCTCATTGCTGATGCAGAGAGCTGCCATGAGGAAAAAGCATGATAGCTCACCAGTCCTTTCGGAGATCAAGGTGAAATTCCACCACTTCAAGCAGAGAATGGTAAAGTGGGCAGCGCAAAGAGACCAAAGCTCTGGCGTGGGCGACAAGTCAGAAAACCAATCTACTGTGCGCATTTGCAAGAATCCATGTGTATTTTTGGAAGGATGCATGTAACCCTTACCGTGATCTCATGAAATGTGTGCCTGTACAACGTGGGGCAAGTTCCAGTGTGCGCATGTATGAAGTGTTTGGTGGTCTTTTCAGAGCTTAGTGCCATAGGTTGTGGGAGTGATTTCTGTATTCCCTTTTCCAAATGTAATCCTTCTATTGTTGCAGTTTGGCATTGCCAAGCCAAGGAGTAGATCTGAGGGCTGGCTGTAGGCCCCTTATCATTTCTTGCTTTCAAGTGACAGCAGCACACTCCCTGTATCAGTTTGCAAGACTGCTATTTAGAATGTGCAGCAAATTGAAGGATAATGAAAATAGCATAAATTTTATTATTGTTGGAGGAAAAATATTATGAGTGGATCAAACCGAGAGTCACTGGAGAATGATGGGGCTGAAAGGAAGAAATGAAGTAAGTGAGCATTCTTTTAGGATTGTGATATCTCTGCACCAGTGGTTTTGTGCAAAATCGGAACTTGGGAGTGATATTGCTTTTTGCTATGGCTCTAATCTTCACCAAACTCCCTATTTTCTCCTAACAAAATGTGCAGCCATTCTTTCCTGTGCTTGGAGCATGACTTGCAGACACTCCTGGGCACCGCTGGGCAGCCGAGTGCCTGATCAACTCATGCAACTGGACACACAACTCCAGCACATGTGGATCCAATTCCTCTGTTCTCCAGCCTTCCATGTTCCGACCTCTACATCTCCTGTCCTTTTGATACATGGTGAGTGATGCCCATCTCAGAGAGGCAGATGTTGGAGGCAGAAGTCTTCTCTTTGGCTTTGGATAGTTTTTCAGCAACTGATTCCTTTGAGACTCAAAAATGAAGGCAGGCTTTTTCTTGGTCATGGGAGAAGATTCCCTTGTTGGTATTATCCCATAGTTAACTGCCCATCTCCAGGAATAAATCTGAATAATAAGGTAGAGCAAGCTATTTTGTTCATTCCCCATCTTAGCAGGATGTCCCTCAGAAGGGAACAGTGTGTTTCTGCTCCTATCCTAATTTCTTCTTTGTTGTCCATAAGGGGACTAATGGAATCATAAGATGCTTTGGATGTCAGTGCTAACCTCCTGGGTCATCCTCCTTACGTGGGATGTAATGAGAGTAAGAAGAGCACTAGCTGCTTACATTATTGCCTGTGACTTAGGAAGGTATCCCTTTGCTCATCAGTGAGCCTGAGGTTGCTACATTATATAGTCTTCATGATGGAAAAAAAAAGCACAATTATTACAAGGCACAGTTATCTCCTGTCACATTCAATAAAATCAGTTTGGCTTTCTGAAAGTCCTATGAAGAAGGCATCAGGATGAAAAATCATGAGTGCACACTAAGAGACATTGGCGAATAAGACCTTCTGTCAGTCATTACTCCGCAGATCCTTTTTTTAGGGGAGGAATGAGTAAGCTGGGGTTAGGGGACCTTGCTGTGTGATTTGCCAAGCATTTTGAAATGTCGACCCTACGTGTAATGACCAGTGATGAATGCAAGTTGTATTAATGAGCTTTGCACTGCACCAAGTCGGGTTATAACAATGCGGCTCTGATGGTGATGGATGTTGACTCTGATTACCAGGCCACGGTGGCTCCTTGCAGAGAAGTGGCTCTCATTAAGGGGGAAACCTCTTGAAAGGCCTCATAGCATAAGATCTCTCATGGGTTCACATGTGAACAAGGATGAGTGGGCGGCATCCTCAGAAGTGAGCATCCCTGAACAAACACTAAATAAAAAAGAGCTTCTGACAAGGATGTTGGAGGGAGAGAAGAGGCCTCCTTTGCTTGAGTTGAGACTACTTCACTCAGATGAGATCTCTATTGTGGGCCAAGGAAAGCCAGTGGCTTCTTTATGTTGTTGCCATTAGCAGGGTCTCCACAGCTGATTTTAATACTTTCCTAAGGAGGAGCAATTCACAGTGTTGTTGCTGCTGTCACACCTGTACGTACTACTGTCCGTCGTGTCCTGAAGTCAGGACAAATTGAAATCGTGACTTGATATCTCCTGACATCAAAGGATTTGAGTCCATCATTTTAAGTATTGAGAAGCCAAACCCTTTGACACCACTGTGGCCAGTTGACCGTGTTTGCTGATGTTACCCAGCTGTTTGTTACCAAGCTCTACCCTGTTTGTGAGAAGATGCCTTGGGAAAGGGGCGAATGGTTGTTGCATTTCAGCGTGCAGCCTGTCTTGGGAAGAGCTCAGAAACACAGCATAACCAGAGAGCTAGTGGTGATATGTTTCCCAAAGGTGCAGAGCTGAAAAGGAGCTGATAGTCTTGGTGTCTGATTTGTAGGTGGAACATTAAACCCAGACTGCTTCTACCTGGGTCTGCAGGGTTCACATCTCACAGGGGTTTTTTGAAGTGCAAGCGACAAAAAGCAAGTTGCTTTTCTGGAAAAGCTTTCCAGTCTCAGGAAAAGCTTTAGCCTACAAAGCGTTGGCAGCTCTCCATCCTTACTGACTTCAGGGTACAGGGGGAAACTTGCTTAGTATCTTGCGGAGCAAAGCTCATCAGGGAATTTTAAAACATTAAGGTGCCTGTGATTCATAGATGCCGCAGCAGTAATTTAAGGCACATTTATTTTGCATGGGGGTTTTGTAAATGTAGCTGAATAATAACATTGTTTGCTCATCTTGCTCTTTTGTTTAGGATCTGTGATGCAGATTCCCAGGAATATGTGTGTTTGAATTCAAACTTGACCCTGGGAGGGGAAGAATCCATCTTCTGCTCATGTGTCAATCCTGTCTGATGATGAATTGGCAGGACCTGCCTTTCTGACATAGATGTTTTCACTGAGATCCTTTTTAGTATGTGATAGAAAGTGAAATTTTGATGCCAAATGACCCACCTTAATAGGCAAGTCCTTGTCCTTGCTTTGCTAAGCATCAAACTGAAACAGCTTATGTCTTTCTGAGGCACTTTGTTAGCATCTCATGGGAAAATGGGAGCAAAAGACAAACAATGTGGGCAGCAGAGTGAGATGTGTGGTCCCACAAAGAGGGACTGTGGCCACGTTACCCCATTAGCTGACAAAGACCTCAGCACAGTCCCTGTTTAAGCAAGAGGGAGGCAAGGCTGCTTGGGCTCACTTGCCTTGTGTCAGCACCCAAAAGTTACTACAAAGGAGTGGGGAGAACTGAGGAACTTCGCCAAAAAAACTGGGCACTTGTGAGTAGGATTTATTTTTTTTTTAAGTTGGTTTCCACCTGTCAGACTTGTCACTGGTGAAACTGGATGTTCACAAAGAGAAAAAATCCTTCCCTCTCGTCCACCCCCACACCTCCTCCCTTCCAGGCTCCAATGTGACATCTGAGCAGGTTTATTTCAGCATCCGCTGTCAGCAGGAGTGGAGGAGTTTGTGAGAAGAGGCATCCCACGGCTCTGGTTCCTAGCAGAGATTTTGTGTCTGATCTGTGTTTGGGAATCATTTCCTTTGGATGCTCTTGAGAATCTGTTGAGATCCATGCCCTAGCCTTTAGGCTCAAGTAGCTTCTGAGATGTGCCAGTGCTTTAACAACAGCTTTGCAGGGCTGCACAGGTAGGGTGAGATGATCGGGGTGATCTGTCCATCGTCAGAAAGTCCCAGGTACCACGACGTTGGTCTGTGAGGGATAGTCATCAGCGGGAAAAGAGAACCAGCCAAGGTGCTTACCACAATAATGAATACCCATTGCGTGTGCAAGTATTTTTTGCTTTTTATCCTTTTCATCCAATGGCACAACAATGACTTCAGCTAGGGGCAATACGGGGAAATGGGAAATCTGGTGTAATAACTGAAGCTGTTCCCAACAGTGAAGATCATGAGGCAACAGCTGTAGCACACGGAGCTTCTGTCCTCTCCTTGGTACTCCAGAAGCAAGTGTATGCTCATCTCTAGTGGTGAGTAGGATTACCAAGAAAAGGTTTCAAGACAGAGGTCTGAAAGTAAAGAGGATTCCCTCTTCCCTGTCTGTTTCCTTCATTTAATTGAATATGCATTTAAATAAAGGCTCCTAGTGCTAAATGGAGCTATTCAGCCCAAGAAGAAAAGATACTGAGATGGATTACAGAGATGAGTAAGGCAAAGGAGGTGTTTTCTGAAGACACTCAGCCTTCCCTCAGAGACCCATCTGACATCTCCAAGTGTTCGAACGTGGCCTTTACAGCAGTGCTGCATTTCTGGAGGAGGTTGAAGATGACGCCATGTGAATCCCAGGGAGTTCAACACTGCGT
This sequence comes from Cariama cristata, assembly GCF_000690535.1. Classification (NCBI taxonomy): domain Eukaryota; kingdom Metazoa; phylum Chordata; class Aves; order Cariamiformes; family Cariamidae; genus Cariama; species Cariama cristata. The sequence goes on along the minus strand of NW_009606846.1, from coordinate 33,648 downwards.
CCTGCAGCAACTGTATTAACAATCATCTCTTTTCACTGCAGGTCTCTCTCTGGTGGAAGGATATAGCAGACAAGTGGGAAACTTTTCATGGCAGGCTAAAATCGAATCAATCACAGGAGGACACAGGAAAGGAAGAGCTGAGCCTCCCTGTCCCTGAGGGATCATATCTTCGAGGTCATGCAGGCTTTGAGGCTTGATCAGGCTCCTGGAAACTTCTTGTGCTTTCTGGACCACAAAAGCATGGGGAACAGGTGGCTGTGGTTGGACTGCAGCTGATGTACAAGGGGGCTGCCTGGCAGGGGGTGTGTGGGAGTATTTGGAAACTTAAACTGGGACTGCTCAAAGAGGAGGGTCCCTGGCACAAGCCCTGCTTCTTCTCATGGGAAGGCGCAAACAGAAAACATGTGTGAGTGGGGATTCTGCCATTATCCGTGCCATGTCACGGATAATTGGGGGAGAAACACAAGCCCTGCTTCTTCTCATGGGAAGGCGCAAACAGAAAACATGTGTGAGTGGGGATTCTGCCATTTGAGTGTCACGGATAATTAGGGGAGAAAGGAAACAATTCTCTTCTACTGACAGTAGAAGACAGAGGCAGAGGAGTGAATAACCCAGCCAGAGTCACGTTGTCTAACTGTACTCCAAAGTCCGCTCTGCAGATGACTTCCCCACTCGTATCTCTTCCCTTACTGGAGTTATTCTATAGGAAAGACTTTGGTGGTGAAACCAAAGCAAAAGAGGATGATAACTTTAAGTTATGGGGAAAGTGATTTTGTATTAAAAAAAAAGGGGGGGGGAAGGAAGGAAATTCCCCTTGTACACAGTGGTCACCCAAGAGATCTCTGCTTCCACAAAATTCACAAAATTGCCTGAACTAGTGAGACAAAACCTATCAGTCCAGCTTTGTGCCAACAAACAACTGAGATGACAAGATTATTAGTGTTCTCAGGTCAAACCTGTCTTGTTAAATTAATAATTCGTAAGGCACAAGAAGTACTGTTCCCCCATGTGAATCAGAACTGAGACATCACCTGCACAAATAATTATATTAGTTTTGAATCAACAATGAAAACAAAGGATAAACAATTATCTACTTAAGTTCTTCATCCTTTTTGGTAACATCATTGTGCAGAGTAATCGAATTACTTTTGTCCTCCCATTTGTCGTGGAGTTTATAAGACACCCTTTCTTCCTTTCCCCCCTCCCCATGCAGTTGTGTGCATGAACACTCTTTGCAAATAGCCTAATGTGCCTCTGTCTCTGCATCTAAGGATGGGAGCATTGGTTCAAGATGTCTCAGTCCCCAGCTACGTGCTTCCTGGGGATGTCAAACTACAAACTCCTGGTGTGGTTTAAAAGGGATGGTGAGCTGCCAGCTAAGGGGATGGGAGTCGAGAGGAGAAAATATCAGGTTCATGCACCAGGATCCTCGATCACCTCTTGAAGTTTGACAGGACGGAGATACAGAGCTAGACTTAGCCTTTTCTAGTTATTTTTCCATCGCTCGGGCTCCGCAGGGACAGGGTTGGCCCTCCTGCTTGGCACCACACCTCCGCACCCTCAGATGACATTAAGCGAGCAAACAGGGACGGCCCAGGGATGCCGCAGGGGACGTGAGCTTGTGCGGCCCTTGGCCACAGACGTTCAACACAGGCAATAAGAGCTCATGGTTTCCAGGGGTGGAGGTCAGGTTTAGCCTTGGGTACAATGGCTTTGCAGCTTGGTCCCCTTTTCTGCAGAGAAGCTGGTGATAAATGTAATGTTTGCAAGGTTGGCCCTTGTTCATCGACAGTGCCGAAACTTTTGTCGCAGTACATCTGGACAGCTTACGTACAGGTGTGTGAACATTAACTTTCAACTTCTTTTTTGCTTATCAGGAATCTCTGATTCATCTTCCCCTGCTTTCTATGACCTTTATGTTCTCTATTACAGCTACTTTTGAGGAGGATGTTTTGACACTTCTGAAACTAAGTGGGGTCTGCCAGAGTCAGCTCTTGGATGGGAAACCAGGATTAGACCCTGTTGGAGATGTTAGAGAAGGCAACCTTTTCACCTGACGAGTGAGCTCCTCTTCCAAACTAATGCTTAAAAAGAAGCTGATCTCTGCTTACAGGAGTGCTGTCCTTCAGATGGGCTGCAAAAGTGAGATCCATACGTGGCTGCTCATGATCCCCACGATGGGGCTAGAATATCTGTCTGCGATATCTCGGTATCTTCACCTAATCCTGGTTGTGCAATCCCAGTTTTGCTCATCTCGGATTTGCTTTCTATGTATCTATGCAAATTTCATGCATTAACTCTCAATATATAGCATTACTTCCACCACAGTTCATGATTTATTTGAGATGAAATCCACTTTTCTGCATCACAGTTTTTCTAAGTACATCTGGTTATGATGAGATCTCAGTGTTAGCCTTTTGAAACATTAGATTTTCTAGTAGCACAGAACAGTTTAAGGGAAAATAAGGACTTCTAGCTATGAATATTTATGATTAGAGTTGAAATGTATTTTAGATTTCAATTCATTATTGCTGGTATAACAGTAGATAGAAACTAACATACAATTTAACTGAAATATTTTCTCTTTTGTGCCTTGATCAGTGAACAAATTTATCTGAAATCTGTATACTGTAAGTCTCAGTATTTAAATCTTGTTAAAGTTACGGTCTTATTAAAGAAAACAAAGCTAGGAATAAATCTGTCCACAATGCCAATAAGCCAGAAATATTTCTGCTCACAAACAGTAAAAATGTAGAATTGACTCAAGCCATTTTATAGAGCAGATACTTTGACATGAACAGAAACACAAATTGTTCTCAATTTAAACATTCATGGGATGTAACCGCAGCTGCTCAAGTGAAACTTCTATTTGTTGATCCTAGATAAAAGAAGCTCGTTGGAAAGATGTGAATATTTGCAGTGTAGATGAAATAAATCCAACCAAACACACACTTATTTTAAGGGTCTGGAGCTGACCATTTTTTTCCAAATTTAACCTTTAGAGAATAAGGATGACTGTGAAAACATCTGCGATTGAAAAGCTGGATGTGGGAAGCGGGGTACTGGTAAAGATGCAGCCTGACATGCTCTGGGGCTGTATTTGGCAGCAGATAATCCTGCAAACCTCCCCAGATTTGCATGTTTAGTTCCTTCCTTGCTGTCCCACTTCCCTCTTTCTCCTTTAAGCCAGGTGAGCATCCCATTCCTCAGCCTCTGCAGCATCAGCTCAGATCCTCTTTTTCCCTTTCTGCTTTCTTCTCCCACTGGCTTTCCATGTGTCTTAGCAGCTCTCCCTGTAGTTGGGTATGTACAGATTAGAGACTGAAGAAAGGAGATGCTTTTAGGTGGTCCAAGGAGCTACTATCAAACCGAGTAGAAGTGAATTTTGTCTGAGCAGAAGGGAAAATGTCCTCAGTTGCACTTTGGAATAATTGCTCTAAGAGAGAGTTGAGAACAGTTAAAAAATACAGAACTCTGGCCAAAAAGAGACAGCAATCGTGGGAATAGGCATTTGCTGGCAGACGTAAGCAAAGTTAACTCTTTGCTTCTCTGCTTTACTGTGATGCTCAGTGAAGGGAAGTTTTACTGAGCCTGGGGTTGTACCCGTGCCCTTCCTGCATCTCAGTGCCTCAGGTGCAATGTCTGACCAGCCCTCTTTCCCCTCCAGTTCATTCTGATCGGTGTCCTGTTCTGTATTTCTCTGTCTGTGCACAATTAAACAGCTGTCTGAGAAAGTCCATTTGGTGCCTCACAAGAAGTAGGCTCAATTTCAAATAAATATGCCATATCCTCAGCTTTTATCACTTGTTGCCCCAACAAAACATCTTTCTCATCCTATCATCCGATTCAGTATTTCATTTCAGTCCTATAGCTCCTAATTCCTCAGTACTCTGGTGCCAACCACTAAGGAACTCTATTGGGCTCATCAAAGTCTTGCTGTGACTCACAGCCCCCTCTTACATAAAACAGCCTTTTCATGTTGATCAAGACAACCAAACTTCAAACCCTGTGGTGCCTCCTGGAGAGATGGATGTAACAAATAGGCAGACCCTGCGCCCTGGAGGCAATCTGCAAGGAAAATGAATAGCAATAGAAGGGATGAATTGTCGTCAACAAGTGGAAGTGAGATTTTGGCTGAAGAGAAGAGCTTTTGACTGATCTGTGAAGATGTGAAAATCAGACCAGAGCAGAATGTTTTCTTTTTTTTTTTCCTTTTCCATTTTCCAGTGGTTTTTGTTACGTGCTGATGTTGCTAACACAACTGCCTTCTCTCTGGAAAAAGTCTGCAAATCATTTTGATGACATGATGTATATAGAAACACAGAAAGCAAATAGAATTATCATTGTGCACTTATTTCACCCACATTTTCTGAAGACATTTGGAGTCCTTTGTACCTTTTATCCTACACCTTAAGCTGATGTGGCACAATCTTCCTCAAAGCTGAGCATTGAAAAGTCAGTAGCTTTTGGGCTGGCATGCATTTCAACAGGAGGCCAAACAAAGTGAGATCTCCCTGCAGAAACCTTTTCTGCCTCTATCTCCCTGTACAGAGTTGATTAATTTTGCATTTGCCTTCCAGACTGATGACTGGAGCAGAGATAGCCCTCCACAATTTCTATTTTAGCGTCCGTCTATGGGTAGCTTTAGCTTTCCTGTTCACCACAGGTATAAAGCTGCCACTTGCACCTACACCTGTTCTTCCTCAAGCTTACTGACGAAAAGTTTTCCCAGCAGAAGATGGCACTTCTCCCCAGGAATCAGATTATAACAACGTGGCTGATCTCACAGAGATCGTGTCACCCTAGGGCATGGGGGAGAGGGATTTCTACCAGTTTGCTATACTGAGCCAAGGCCATTGCTCTTCAGTGAGGAGCTGGTTTTAATGGTGTATAAATGGAGTGAGGCTGGTAGCATGGGGGCATGTGTTTTTCTTTGTCTCCTGAAGTTCAGGAAAACTTATTAAGATACAAAGTGAAATCTGCAAGGGTGTTTTGTGAACGCCAGTGAGCTCCATATGATAAACAGTATATTAAAAAGCACTGAGGCGTGCTGTGATAAATGTTCTCCCTCCTTGCTTTTGTAATATATACAATAAGCAAGAGATATTGTCCTGTATTCAATCAAAATCAGGACCGGAGTTCTTTGTTACTTCCAGACATAAGCTACGAACTGTGATTTCAGTTTTAATCTGATCAGTGCCTCTGGCATTTAAGATTGACTGTGGAGCTGCAAACATAATCATCTGCTTCATTTTCCCCCTGCTAAATGATATTTTCAAAAAAAGCCTTAGAAAAGAGAAACAAACAAAGCTAGACTTGGTCACTTAAAAACACAAACACGGTTTCTTTGCAGATGCAAACTGATTTATACCAGTTGTGCATGTAGGCCTTCATCTGGGCTCACAAATGCTCCACAAATTTGTATTTTCTTTCATTTCAAAAGCCTATAGGCTTATGTTTACATGTTGCTAGATCAGCCTCCTCAAGAAGGATGCTCGCTTCTCTGGGCAAGAAAATTAACCAGCCTGGCTGCTTTGCTGTGGTGTCACTGGTGACCAGCTTTAAAATCCCCGTACCTTTTGCTTGCCCCAGTCCAGATCAAGCCCAGAGGAAGGAGAGAGGTAAGTCTCAAGTTCTGAGTCAGGAAGCACCACTGGCTACTTAAGGCGTTTTTCTGGGATGGTCACGAAAAATGTAATTTCATGCTTGTGATTATGGTAAAGGGAAATTAATCTTATCCCAATTGCCAGTCTGAAGGAAGACAAAAAGTGATTTATTGCAGTAATGTGGAACTTTGTAAGAATGCATACTCTGTGTGGGAGCTGTACTAAAAAATGCTGTTGACAGTCATAGCTGCTTTTCAAGTGATCAGAAGAACCAGAACATTGAAAATGTCAGGTGTCACAGATTTCATTATAGTTCTCCATGGCACTGCTAAGGTCATTCCCATTTAATGGAGTTTGTTCCTGTTTGGGTATTTTTTAAATTCAGAATACAGTGCTTCACCTCCTCCAGTCTGTGTGTTTTCTATGCAGAAGCAAACACCAAGGATAACAGCACTGTCAAGAACACTTTGAAAGCTGCCAAGTCCTGTGCCAAGGTTGTTGCTGTTGCTGACGACCAGCGAGAAATTGACTTTAAATTGTTCAATGTTGCCATATTTTGCTAATATATGTCTTGGAATGAAGGCTTAAAATAGGTCATGGACTTCCTGCTTATGCTGAATGAAAGGAAAGATGAATCAGAGTTGACTGTGCTGGAAACACTGGGATTTGAATTTCTGGTCTACAAGAAGATTTCGTTACAGTCCTTGAATGAATCCCTTAAGTTCTCTGTGCCTGAAATCCATACTGTAAAACAAGAGCACCCTTGCAATGCCCAAGGTATGGAGTGTGCTGGGTTGTTAGCAGTGTGCTAACACTATTAAATCTTGATAACGATGGTTATTACATCTTGATTACGTTCATAAAATGTTGGGGTGCTGGCGAGTCCACAAGTGGCTGTGTACAGCACGCAGGTACAGGACGGCAGACGTGGCCGGGTGATTGCTCTCCAGCTGAGCCCGGGAGGCCAATTTCACAACAAATGTGATTTCAGAGGAGTGAGTATCACATTGTGCAACCCACGCTCCTGTTATTTAGAGTACCTACTACATTAACGCCAGCTTGGCTGTGCGGCAGCTTTCCCTTCATGCATTTCTGGCAAAATATGAGTTTTACAAACCTCTCTTGTAGCTCTGGCCCTGGGACTCTTCCCTTGCACGTTTGTCTTCAGCAGGGAGATGAACCACAGACCTGTGGGACCTGGTGTTGATACCTGCTCAGCCCTGAGACATATGTAAAGAAAAAATGGTATGTGAATCTTTCATGGGAGGTTACATCATTAAGGAGTAGTGATGAGATACGGATCGATCAGACCTCCTGATTAATTGTAAGGGGTTACAGTAGTGCCTGGGGCTGAGGGCTGCATTGCAGAAGTGTTGGACATACCTGCTGAGCAGCTTCCGAAGGCAGGAGAAAGGAGAAGCAGAAGAAAGGAACAAAGGAATTCCCAGGCCCTTAATGCGACTGAAGCTAATGCTAAGGCAGAATACAGTGTGTCTGTCCTTTCATCTTCATCCTGCATTTCATCAAGATGAGGGAGGATGAAATGGTCCATCCAAGACACTAACATTACTCACAAGAGATGAATTCTTTATTCTCTCTGTACCTTTGCAGGTCTTGAAGGAGATCTTCCAGGCTATACGTTCATAATCATTCCTTTACATAACTTCAGTTTACAACAAAGCTGAGACATCTTAGCAGCGCACAGCGGAGCAGCAGCAGTGTGAAAGCAGGCAGAGTGGACTGATCCTGCTCTACAAGACGGTTTTACATTTTTGCGTTAAAAGGGTGAAGAATTTTCTTCCTGTTTCTTCAGGATTTCATAAAGAACAGCCAAGTGTAATTAAATATTATGTCAGGGGTGATACAAACCAGCCAAGCTCACCAGTACTTTCAAGAAAGAGGAAGATCTCCCCACTGGAAAGGCCAAAAATTTGTAGTCAGTGTGTGCCTGAGTTAGTGCGTGGCTGTTGTATTAACATATTCTGGCCATCTGAGAGGTTAAAGTTTCATTTAAGTTTTTTTGACTCTTCCCACTTATTTTGCTTTCTGTAAGTCTGTATTCAAGAATGAAACAATTGTGTTTTCTTTCTCTTTAGTAGCTACGGTCCCTGGTGGGCTCAGCTGACCTGTCCTAAACTTTCTCTCACCATCCCTTCCCCATGGCATTTGGCTGAGTGAGCCCAGGGCTGGGCTGGCAGCCGGCGGAGGCTGGGCTGGCTGCTCTGCGCTCGCCCTGTATGGTTTTTCTCCTGGGAAACAACCCCGGCATTTTGGTTTGGTCACCCCACAGCACTTGGGACCATGTCTGTGCTCATATACTTCTGGAGAGGTTTTGCACTTGAGCGCCCAAAGTCGCTTCATGCTCTGCTTCCGACTTCGCAGCCCACAGCAGACCTGCAATAGTAGCCAGGATGCGCTGCCTTATTGCTTAAATACCCTCATGAATATACTCCAACCTGATCTACAGTTCAAACAAATTTAATAAGGCAGAGGAGGATTTAAAGACATTTTAAATAAATTAACTTCTGGATGGATGTTTATTAAGTTTTATGAAACCATTTACTAAAATGTAACATTTGTTTCAAAAGGCACCTGAAATTTTCCTCTTGTGAACTATGGAGATTACTTTTATAATTGAAATGAGAAATACGGGCCAAATTGAAAACATTCCTCATTGCTCAAGGCACAGTCCTTGTACCTTTCTAAAAGAAAAAGGAAACTCATGGACTCTCCGCATCCTTTTGTTTTCCTTCGCATTGGTGGGGCATGATATGATGCCCGATTGTGTGACATTGGTTGTGAAGGTTGCATGGAAGAAGCGAGGAGCTCTGGTTCCTGGGAGTTTTGCTTTTTCAAGGAGTCAGCCCTGAACTAGAGAATTCACAAGCAGAAGGCAACATTTTTCATTTCAGCTTGAACATGGTCTGGATTTCTGCATAAGCAATGGAGGCTCCACTGGGAGCACCGTGCCCTGCACGAAAGTCTCCTGCAGCCAGAAAACAAGGACATTGCCACGTGTTGTGGATTTTCACTGCTGAAGACACGAACTGCAGCTCCTTAGGCACCGGACTGAAAATACACCTTTTAGCGGAGCAGAGCTGAATATCAAATAAAAACATCCATAAAATAAATTATTTGATTCTTTAATAATTGATGATGTAGGGACAATAGAGGGTCCTGCTCTTCTCATCTGGAAGCAGCACCAAAATGCTTTTGGAGAGGTGATGCATTTCAACTAGGTTTTAGAAGATAAATTTTCCAGGCATGAATGATTCCAAATATTTAAATTTTACTTTGTTGCTGCTTTCCAAGCAACCTTTCTCTCTGCCAGAAAACAAAACAATAGGGTTGAATGGCTAAAAACTATGAAGATTTTGTGGATTTTCCTAGTGCTCAGTCGAGCTATTTCACAACAGAACTTTAACTGGGAGCTGCAGGGAGGATGGAGGTGACTGATTTTTGCTCATTAAGTGTAAAGACACTTCAATATAGCGGGCAATACCCAAGTATTCTGTTCCCACAAAATTACATCTGTGTTAGAAAAATGGATGCCAGGGAGGACGTGGGTCATGCAAAAGAGGGGAAGGTAGGAAGGGAAATCTCATCCTTAAGGCACAGTAAACCTGCTTTACTTTTCAGCCAGCAATTCTCCGGGGTCAGGGCTGTCTCCTTCGCTGTGTACCTGCCGCTCCTAGTGCAATAAAGCCCTGATCTGCTCAGTTTTCTGGGCAAAGCTGCTGCAGAAATAATGGCCAAGATATGATGTCTTTAACATTTGCCCTGCAACAGGGGAAGGCCAGCAGATAAGACAAGCAAGGTAGGCGTTCAGAAAACAGTCAGGCTCCTGTAGTGCCAGCTGGACCCCAACCCAGCAGCTGCCCCCTGTGCAGCACAGGTCTTTCGTGAAGCCCAGAAGATCTCCAGTCCCATCCTTCAGGTTTGTGGGTGCCACACGCTTAAAGCCCAGGGATTCAACCAGCAGGAGCTGGATCCTCTCCGTTGCTGCTCCTAACAGCACAGCGGGGCTGTAACCCAGCACAGACCCCCTTTGGTTTTTCCAGGTCTCAGGAGGGATTTCTCAGGGCAAACTTCACTTTTGGGAGTCTCCTTCAGACCTAGCTAGTCTTTCCCACCCGTTTGTTTGCTCTGTTGTGGCCACGAGCAGCAGCTGATGTTTGGATGCTGTGTTTGTGCCAAATAGCCAGCGCTTGCCGGCTGTGGGAGAGGAGCACGTGGGGGCCCTTTGGCAGAGGAGGTGCGAAGGTCAGTTCAAGGTCAATGGGATTTCACCAGTTTAGACCACAAGCAGATAGCCTGTGCTGGTAAGCAGGCTGTATGATAAAGGCACAGCTGACATTTCAAGCATAACCAGCCCAAGCATTAAATTTGGATATTTATTTCTTAGGATCAATAAATGACAAAATAAAATAAAATAAAATACCATACAGTACAAAGGCTATACAAGGAAGTCATTTCGTTACAGTTTGATCAGTAAATACAGTATCAATAATAGCATGTTACATTGAAAGAATGTTTCCCATTGCTACACAAAAGGATTTCACACCCTCTTCCTTCCCTTTGTCACAGAAAATATTGCAAAGGAGACACTGACACGCTTTTAACATTCTTTTTTTTTTTTTTTTTTCCCATTGCACAACAGGCCACAGAAAATAAAGCACATCAACATTTTGTATTTCAGAAAAAAAAAAAGGTGCACTTTAAAAAATATTTGCCATAAATACAGTATGTGCAGGATTATCAGGTGGCACGGCTGGGGAAGGACTTTTGATCACGAAGCCAGGACACAGCATCATGAAACTTTGGATTAGCAATTTCTGTTTTTGTACGAAACAAATCCAGGCTGAGAACAGAAGAACTTGTGGAGCTGTAATGTTAAGAACCAGACAGAGCTCTAGCAGATACGGCTTTGTTTAAACAGCTACCAAACACCACAACCAGGAAGATACCAGACTAATGCTCGCGATGCACAGGGAAGCTCCCGCGCTGTCCTGCCCTGTGTCCCTGTGTCCCTCCCCGAGGGCAGGCAGCGATGGCAGCCGCACAGGTGATGGGTTCAAACCTGCACCACGAGCTGTCTGCAGCAACGGCACGCCTTGGGTTTTATTTCACTAAACGTTTGATTCTATAAATGCAAAGGTCCTGCTATTGTCATGTTTTTAGCACGTGTCCTGCTAACTCGCCTCGCTGACATTTCCATTGAGTTTTCTCCTTTACGGGCGCAGTTGCTGAAGTGAGGTCTCGTGCACTTTACAAAAAAAGACGAGCTCAGCGGAGTGTTCAAACACTGATGTGTACTGGGCCTTTGGTGAGAAAGTCCTGTCTGGGGGAAATTTCCGAATAGCGTAATGACTTTGTAAATCTGATTTCACACGCTGCCAAATGGATGGCCCTGACAAGAACGCTGTGAAGAGAAACAAAACCTCAAAATAATATTTGAAGAGGTCACTTGATAGACTCTCTTCAGATGGGAATTTCTCAGAATCCATCTGGCAGCACTTCACATCTGTGGGTTCAACAGATTTTTTTTTTGGTTGAAACAAACAGCTCAAAACATTTATAGGAAATTTGCATAGATTAACAGCATTCCGCACCGACGCTCAGCTCTCTGCCCCAGCGGAGAGTTCAGACAAGACAGGAATACAAAGGATGGGAGGATGCGTTTTGTCTAATGGCAAAAGCCACTTATGCTCGATTAGGTTTAAAGCTAAACCTTGTTGGGTTAGTAGTTCAGCCGTCGTTAAAAGGCATGGAAAGAACCATTTTTCTGGTACATACTGGGCAGTTTGTACCTTTTTCTTCTCTACGGTATTGTGCTTTCATTTACAAAACCATGGAGTCTTGCAGTGAGTGATCCTCACTTCTTTGAGCTCAAGGGAACTAAATCCCTAGGTCAAATACAGCAAAACTAGGTGAGGAGGGGAGAGAGGATGAAATCAGCTGTAACTTACACTTCTCAGCTCAAGGTAGTCAGATTTGGCCGATGGAAGAGGTAGCTTTGAGCTGCAATCTCAGAGTAAGGCCATAGACTCATGTCTGCTCCCATGTTAAACTGCAGGAACAGAGCTGTAGAAGCCAGCAAACCGCTTGGATAAATCCCCCCAAATAGTCAGCTCTTCAGGACTCGAGTGGCCCAACAAACATTATTGAAAGAGTTTATGATAAATTCATTTTTACTCCAGCTTGTTCCCATTTTCATGTAAAACCAAAAATAACCCTACCAGTTTCTCTGAGCTGTGATCAAATATTCTGTAAGCTGCCAGTGTATCTTGGTAATAAAAATCTAAGCCAAGCATCTTATGTGAAACAACAATTTTTGTACAGTGTTTTCTAAGATAATCAAGCACATTTCAGCAGGTCGGTGTTGAACAAGTATATTAGTAATGTTTAACATTTCAAAAGCAACTGAGACACGCAGGATGTTAAATCCTAACGAAAGTCAAAGCAACACACAGTTATAGCTTCCATGGGAGGTTTCAGAAACCACCTCCCAGCTGTTGACTCTGTTTAGAGGTGAAGTTAAAAAATTTGGGTCCTCTCCAGAAACATGTAAAGTGTCTTGCCTCGAAGGCCATTATTAAGTGTGTGACATTAAGACTCCTCTTCCTCTGCCCATCATACCTGGACTTTCCCACAAGGCAGGACGTACAGGTCTTCCAGATCTTTTTCTTCCAACCTGCCCAAGCCATTTCTAACACACACAGAGATAACATTTGCTGATTTCCTTTTTGCCCTTTTTTTTTTTTTTTTTTGGTGTGTGCCATTCCCTGTTTTTCTTGCCAGAGAGGAGTCAACCGTGCATGAGCAATGAAAGCGCTTTGTCAAATATAATCTCTGCCCTCTGTTTGGTACAACCAGGGCAAGAAATTAAAAGAAGGCATGACAGGACAGAGCCTGTAGTTTGGCTGAATCAGAAGAAACGAAAGCTCCACTGATTTCTATTCTGAGCCCTTTCTTTTGGAATGGTTCTGTACTAGGCATTAAAATAATCTCTCATCCCTCGTAGATGTGGTTGGAGGTCATGGCAGATGGTAGCCAGGTCTACCATGGTAGCTAGCTCTGTACAACTGCCAGGTTATAAATGCCTCAGAAGTAGAGAGCTATCAGTAACGACTCACAGCAAATGCCCCACAGGTGTTTTCTCTGTGTCCTGAGCCCAATAGGACCTAAACCACAAGTCCAGGGAGTTGGACTCGATGATCCTTGTGACTCCCTTCCAACTTGAGATATTCTGTGATTCTATGGTTGTATGATACCACATCCATAGGAGGAGAAGTCACTGGTACCCAGTGGATCAGTGACTGGTATCCATCATTGTGTGACGGTTCACTGGGGCCAGATCCACATCTCCTACATTGAGACTTCTGTTAGGTACCAAGGGTGCTCTTTAGTTGAAGAGTGACATGGGATGGGCAAAGCCCAGAAAGCAGAACTGAGCCAAGTGACTCTTTTAGTTTGTCATCGTAAAGAGGCAAGCCCTGCTCTTCTAACGAAGTGTGGTGTGAAAGGGGACACAAGGTCACCACCAGCAAAATCACAGCAGAGCTTACACAGGATGGCTGGTTGGTTCCAGGTTCATGCAGGTCACCTTCTGGTGATGTGACAGCAGGGAAAGCCCTTTAGCTTATCCCAAAGGGCTGTGATTTCTGATGCTAAAGGCTCTGGAGCAATTTGCCTCATCACATAGTAGGCTGTTAGAGGTGGAACCATATGGGCAAAAACCTCATGCTACCTATCCTGATCAGCTGAGAAATTTCACAGAGAATTTTCAGGCCTTGTTTCTGTTCCTCTGGCTTGTTAAAAGAAAGTTGTTTTAGAGCTAAGACTCCCCAGTTTAGACCTTCTTGTGTTCTTCATTTGCACTACCTGAAGATTTCTGTGTGCAGATCGGTGTGTCAACAGGTCTGGTAGCAAAAAGAAATAAAAGAAAAGGTAGAACAAGAGGCCCTGCTGCTTACAATTGATATAACCTATGAGGCATCAGCCTTGGGAAAATGGTGAGGAAGCAAGTAAAACTGGAATAAGAATGGGAAAAATCTGAGAGTCCCACAGAATTGCGGCAGGTTGCTCTTATCTCAGCAGCCTAAAGCCCTCATGAGCCTGGAGTTTTCTCACCTCTTAGTGCAGGCCAGCTAACTGTTCTCCCTGGTATAAAATAGGAATTGGCTGTATGGCAAAAGTAAGATTTTCCATTTCTGTTCATTTTCAGCACTCTAGCTGGGCACAGTTTCTGCATTCTTGACTTTACCAGAGATTTTGTTATTTACTGGTGCTGCAGTACCAATACCAGCAAGAGAGGGTTTTCACTGTGCCAGGTACCATACATGCCCTAAAGTGAAAGATGACCCCCATTCACCCAGGCCACAGCCACCCCAACCTAGGTAAGGCATCATCTGTTGTTATTTAATTTCAAGGAGCCAGAGCGGCTCTCTTGAGCACCTAGGTCATATTACTTATAATGTAGATATATTTCTAAAATAACCACCCGGCTCCCTGAGTTTTCACTCCTCGTTCATTGGACATCCCATAGATAAGCATGTCCATTCTCCAAAAACGTCCCTTTCTGTTCACAACTGCTTTCTCCTCATCAGAGTTTCTGCTCGGTGCCACCAAAAGACATGATCTCAAACCCTTGGATGTGATCATGGCATCTCTGCATTGAGAAAAGGATGAAATGCAGTATGATATTGCCTAAGTTTAACATACTTTGGCTTCCCAGTTAACACCGCATCTGGATTTATGCCAGACTGAAGTTACAAAACATGTAGACATTACTCACAAGAGACAAGGCCAATGCTTTAAAATAACCTCGAAGTTACTGGCAGAACGAAGCCTATTTTTCCAACAAAAATGACTTTGCTAAACACATTTGTGTTACATGAATTTGGAGACCATGCATGAAAGTCACAGAGGCCTCTCTCAAGTTTTGACTCCGTGATGAAATGCATTTCCCTTTCTCCTTTGGCTTCAGTATGTAGTTTCCCTTGTGACCTGGCTGGAAAATGTGTGGTTGCTGGAGATGCTGTTGGATTTCCTGGTGAAGGCCAGTCGTTTCTTCTTCTTCCTCCATGGCAGGCACAGGAGTGTGAGTGTAGAGAGGAAGATCTGTCGGAAGTTTGCAGACACCAGGTTGTAGAGGATGGGGTTGATTGCCGAACTGACGTAGAAGAGGACATTTGTCAGCATGTAGAAGTAGTGGTAGAAGTTGAAAAGGAAACTGGAAGAACAGATGAAAGATAAAAAGCTAAGTAGAGTGTGGAGAACTGAAGTAATTCAAAGTCACAAGAGTGAGAAAAACATGAGCTGTTTTTTCAGCTAACCCTTCTTGTTTGGGGACATGAGCTTACCAATGGTGCATGAGCCACCAGGAAAGCATCTATGTTTTCAACCAGGACTGGCCAAATGTAGGTGAAATGCCTCTACCAAGGTCTTACCCCAATCACTAGCAGTTAGAAACTTACTTATGCCCTGGGTCCGGATGCGATATTTACCTTGTGCGTTCATTTTGTCTTCGAAAATAGGCATCTGGAAACTGAGAAGCCAGATGGAAATTTGTTTCTGTGTCATGCATATACATCAGCTTGACTTTTCTGGCTGCAGTTCTGATCTACAGAGCCTGTGGAAGAGCCAAGACTTGGTAACAGATGCAGCTCTCTCCTCCCCCCGGCAGTGAGAGCCGCATCGGCTCATTCAATGGGTCCCTGGGTTGGGATTTGTCTGCAATCTGGGATAGCATTCTCTATTCTGGGGCAAGTTGATGACAGCATGCTTTTGAAACATATCCTGACCATCACAATGTCATGTTTTCAACCAGAATTGGTTGAAAATACTTAGTTATTTTTTTTTTTTTCTTTTGGAAATATCTTTCCTTGGGACAACTGAGATCAACAGCTCTGAGCTGGTAAAGCGTTTATAAACAACATGGGTCTCATTTTCAGGAAGACGTTCCCCAGGATCATTTATCTCAGTGGAAATTGCAGACCTTTTTGTTAGTCTGAGCACTGTCTAACAAAAGACAAATAGACGTGTGCTGGAGTACATCACCAATCCCTCCACACCCCCTCAGCACTGCCAAGTACTGCATGGCCCATCCAGCTCTTACAAGCAGAGTTTCTCTATGTAGTTGTGAAGAATTAATATAGCAAAATTTTCTCTTCTTCAGGGGCAGGCACATGCATTTATAAATGAACACGTCAAGCTGCTGCAAGCCCTTGATTAGCTATCATACCAATAGTTCACCATTCCTAACATGCCTGTAAATTCAAAGTTTTCCTGAAATTGCTTGTGGCTTTTAAAAGAAGAAAAAAAATACATGAATGCAACCACAATGCATAAATTCACACTAACTGCAGACAGACTTCTGTACTCTTCTTGCTCAAAGCAATTGGAGTCGTTAGATAATTGATTGCTGCTTTAAGTGCTTTTCATATAGGAAGGCAAACAAGAAACAACGGTTTGTCCCAGAGTGTGCCTAGAGCTCTGTTTTCATGACTGAAGATAGGTTTTGGTTTCTACTATGGATGGATGTACAATTCTATTCAGTAGACTGCTATATCATAAATTACTATTTTTTTGCATTTGGAGTTTATGAAATGTTAATGTCTCGTAGTTACTCTGCTTTTTGGTATTGTAGATTTTTTTTCTTTTCCTGTTCATTGCAGGAAAGAGACCTGGTCCCAGAGAGAACAGGGATGTAACACCCTGGGAGGAAAGACATTTTTCACATGGCATCTCAGGCTACCTGGGTGTGTATCCCCAGACAGCATTAGTGCTTAATTGCTTGTTTAAAATGAATAATCAGTTCTGCGGTTGCTTTGCTGAGGAGCCTGGCCTGACGCGGCAGAAAGGCTGCACGGAGCTGCTTGTGTGCCCTTGCACATGTGAACAGCGCACGTGCGTTCAGCATAGGCGTGCAATTATTCCTAAATTCTCTGAGAATCTGGGCGTTTTCTGATCAGTGGCAACTGCTAGTATTTAATTTTGATCCACTCCCTGCAAAACCCAGTAAATAACCTGCCCCAGGCTCAGTAAGCAGCACAGTTCTTTCCCCACCTGTGTAATCTCGCCTGTCACTAAGGAAATGTGGCGTCGTGGAGCTAAATTTTGTGTTGACAGGAGCCGCTCCATCTCAGGGCTGGTGATCAATAACTCAGCCATGGAGACAGCAACCTGCTTCGGATGTATAAAACCTCCCTGTCCAAATGTCATTTCATCAAGGACTGTCAGAGGTGAATATCCATCGCCGTTGTTAGCGGGGGCGAGTCTGTGGTTGCAGCCACAGAAGAAGGAGGGGCTGAGGATGCATTTCGGTTCAAGCTAATGCTTCCTTCACCCACATCTGGGGGATGTAGATGATAAAATGAGGACTCTTAATTTGACTGGCAAACATGGTAAGAAATCCAAAAGAAAAAAAACAGAACAACAATTAGGAGGTTGAGGCTTTAACCCCTTGTGTGGAGAACGCCGTTGCTCCCAGATCCCCACCTCCATCCCCCAGTCTGCTGGTGCCCCGGCAGCCCCAGCTCCAGCCTGACTCCCCGCCAAATCCTGGATCCTCTACCCATGGAGGAACCTCGTCCCCCAGATCGTGACTCACTCTGTCCAGTGACTGGAGGGGACATAGCAAAACATGAGACGCCGTATGTGATAAGGGAGCCAACAGACCACGAAGGCAATCACCACAGCACCTGCAAGGTATGAAAAAAAGCCCATTACTTTTTGTGAGCAATTCTTCATCAGGGATGAGAAAGGGACCTGTCTGTGTGGTGTTTATTGCTGTAAACTGTTTTCCTAAAGCCCCACTTTGTTCTTCTATTGCTGTTGTGCAAAGAATTAATAACCCTGAGGGACAACCAGCCTGCAAATGGCTGTAAAAACAAGCATAACAGAAATAAAAGAAAATAGGAATAAGCGCAGGGGCAGTGACATTATGAACAAAAGAAGGTACGATACAGATAAAGGACTGCTGATGCCTAGTTCAGACGCTGGCTTAAATAAAACTACATTTGCATCTGTCCTTGTGTTTCATGCCCTTGTGGCACCGGGTATTTTGTCCAAAGTACTTGCAGAGACAGTAAATGTATGTTTTTCATCCAGGTAGACAGGGAGCCAGGGACACTATAATCCCATTAGTTTGTTACACGGAGCCACTGGCCGCAGTCCCCACGGTGCTGGGGATCATTAAACAGCCTCAGGAGCTGCTTTCTGGTGGCAGGGCTTGTCCTTTTGCTCTACATTTGTGCAATACCTGAGACAGTGATTACAAGACACTTGGGTCTGGACGTTGCCATAATAAAAATGATTAATTAAAGGGTAAGCAGAGAAAGATGATATGTTGTTTTTTCCTTTCCAGATTCTAGCCAAGCGACATCAAACAATGGAGAATAAAACGCAACAACTCTGAAGGATAAAAGTGCTCTTGGTAGAGTGCATTTGTCCATCTAGATTAAAAAGTAGATATATCAGACAATCAAGGGAAAGATTTGTTTCCTTTTGTAATATGCATTTCAACCTCTGTATGAAATGACAGGATTCTGGCAGAATCCTAGCAGGAAATAAAGAAATCTCAGTTAAAACATAACACAATAAAAGGCAAGAAGAAACTCAAGGCTAAATAAAATAATTATGTTAATTTTTTATCCGAAATTTGCTCTACAGAGAACAAGGGCCGCATCACTCTTGTCCTTTATGTGACCTGTAAAGGGCTAGGAAGCAGCAAAGCTCTCTTACAGAGCTATGCACCACCAGTGCAATGGAGATTTGGCACGTGGAGGCAAAGGCTGTTTTTCCTTCTGCTTTGGGATTGAAAATATTTATGTGGAAATGTCCCAAACCCAGGTGCTGTCATCCGACAGGGACTATACCATAGCTCATAGAGGAGATATGCAGATGATTTGTTTCCCTTGAAAAATGTGGTCCACGAGGAGCAAGTCTGGCTGCAGGTGCATCTCCCCATCACCGTTACTCAGCCAAGAGGTGCAGGGGAGGCTTCAGTAACACGATGGGGAGGGAAGTGTCTGTGCCCTCTTTTTGTGGGTGTCATCACTAGCAGAGTCACTGCCTAATTTGTACAGAAATTAAATAATTCCTGGTGTCCAGCTCCATACCGATAGCCTTACTTTAACTCCATGTGCTATCTTTTTTATTAAATGAAACGTATAACTAACAATGGAGATGGTTATATTATTTTAGCATGAGCCTGCATGGTGTATGAGAGCATCTTCTAGGAATGCTGCAAAAACCATTTATTCAATAAAGTTTTAGGCAACTGAAGGGACATGTTTTGGAAAGAAGGCTAGAGGGTCTGTTTTCATTCTCTTGTCCAAATGACTTCATTATTTCAATCTGAATTTTTTTGGCTGCTATATGGTCATTGTGATCCCAGATGTAATTCATCACTAGACGGCCTGCAGCTCTTCAGATGCCATCAGGTGAATGAATTTGACCTCTGTCTGATCCTGCCCTGAGGGGCTTTGCTGGGACTTTGATGGGGACAGCCCCTAAATGACACATGGCACAGGAGAAGTGGGGAGGTCCACTGGGAAGCTTGGATGGAGCACTGGATGCCTGCCTTGCTCTTTCACATTTCTGTGCACCTGCTTTTGGCCACCTCCAGAAATTAATTTGTCTGTCAGATGGACCTTTGGTTTGCCCTGCATGGAGCAGTCCACCCATGACTCCCCAGGAGATCCCTCTGGGGGGACACAGGAGAAGCAATACTCTCCAGCCTCTCCCGCTCCATCCATCAGCATCGGGCCAACAGGAATGAGCCAACATCACCGCTCCAGTCCATCCGCTTTCCCAGTGCCTGTACAGGATTAGCTGGATTTTCAGGCTGTGAAAGCAGCTTCCAACACAAGTTCATTTGTGCACATCACAATTTTTGCAGAAACCTCCATGCAGTGGCACTTCCCAGCTGCTTACCCCTGCATGCAGCTCTTTCAGAACAGCAGGATCTGGATTCTTTCTACAGCCAATTTTAAGAGTCTTGGACATCTGCCTGTTAAATTTACCAACACATTAAATGAAAGTGGTTTTCTCCTCGTAAAGGATCTCTGCTTCTGTTGCTCAGACAGTACTGTGCCAAATAATATGGAGGCAAGGATCTATAGCAGCAAAAACACATATTGAGAGAAATATCTGCTTAACCTCAGCAAACGAATAGTCAATTAAGTAATCTGTGGTAATTCGGTAATATCACATGCAATCACTCTGCAATTAAAACTCTATTAAACACATAGCTAAGTGCATTGGAGACACTTCTGGTCTGATTTGGAAATCCCAGCTGGGTAGCACACTGTGCGGTTCTGTGCCGCCAGGTCCTGCCACGCAGATTAGGAGACCCTGACCTGTATTTGTCACCCTTAATCTCCATGGCTCAATTTTATCATACATGGGATCAAGCAGATTTAGGGTGGCAATCCTGCCCTGTTGGGTCCCCTCCCCAGGGATGAATATGAAACGCAAGAATGTGTTAACTTTCGTCTAATACAGAATGAAAATTTCCTTTGCTCCCGGTTACCTGGTGCCTTTTGCTGCTGTCTTGTGCCTCCCTGAGGACATGCCTATCAAAACGGATGAGTTGTGAAACAAATGCTGGGCAAAGTGGCTGCCAAAATGATATTTTATTCTTGTTGTCAGCTCCTAGGACACGTTCTCCATCATTAAAGGCTTGACACGGGGGTTTCTTTGGTGGACTAAGATGGGGCAGGTCAGCCTGCTGGAGCTGAGCACTGCAGGGGAAGGATTTGACCCAATGTGTGATGGGGGTGTCTGTCCAGGATGGTGTTTGTGAGGCTGGAGATTTCCTGCATCTATTTTTTGAATTAAAAATAAACCCAGACCCATCCCTCACTTCTAATTAATTCAATGTGGTTTTAATAGGAGCAGGGCTGCTCCATGAACTTCTGATATTTCCCACATTTGAGCAAATGAGGTGCCAAACCCATGGATCAGCCCAGGGCTGGGGAGTGGAGCAAGGACCCAAGCAAGCCGAATGATCCTTCCACCAAGCTGCGTCTTCATTTCCCTTCTAAATCAAACCCCCAATTTAAACATGTATTAAAACCTGAATTATTGCATCCCGTGGCTTTCTATTTTGTCTTATAATGGCTGTATTCTCTGCCTGTTTGAACCACATCCCAAGCAAGAAGAGGAGAGAGGAAGGAGGAGCGGTGGAGGACAAGCCCTGGTTAGTTTATCACACAGGAAATCCTGCGGAGGGAAACATAAATTTTGAGTGACATCTTTTTCATTGCGCAAAAGAAGATTTAAACTGTGCCAGTCTTGATTTTCAGACTAAACTGGATGTGGAAGCAATCCTGGAAGTTAAATTATATTAGATTGCACTGAGTATTTTATTTTACCTTGTGTGTATCCTGTGGCTGGGGCTGGAAGACAGCTCTTCTCCAGGACCAACATCTCGAAAAACTCATGCTAGGTTAGCATGAGCACGGAGCAATACATCATGTATAAAAAGACCACCACAAGTGCTCAGTGGCTGGTTTGACTGTGCATGACAGTCACACTAGGGAGGGATTTTTAGCCTTCTGTCCCTTTTCTGGGGCCATCTGAGGCTCGGCATGACTCAGAGCACTGGGACAGCAATGGGTAATGTGCTGCAGCTGCCGAATCACACGGGACCTCAGGGATCTGCTGTGGTACAAAGCACTTGGCTGGTGTTTTCCTCCTCATTTTAGCTCTTCTGTCCCCTCCAGGGTTGTGCTGAGTCACAGCCCTGCAGCTCCGGGGTAGCCCTGGGCGAGGGTATCCCTCCATCCTCTCCTCCTGTCTCTCCAGGAGAGGGAGAAAAGAGATGCTGCTCTCTCTTTTAACCACCTCTGCTGTTGCTAAGGCCTCCAGAGAAGCTGAAATCCATCCTTCCTTGGTAGTTTTGTTCAGGTTATTTTTGGCCAATTTATTTCTTTTTCTCTGCATTTCAAGAGGAGCTGAAACACAAACAGCTGGGGAACAGCGTGTTGTAATTTCTGAGCAAAGGCAGGAGCTGTTTGGGTATGTACTAGCCCATCCGAAGAACATCTCTCAGCCTTTTCTGTGTTTCAGCTCAACAGTGGTCATGGCTCTCCAGTGCTGCCCAAGGAATGCGTGCTCCAGCTGGTAGTAATAACATATATGACAGTGTTATGGGGCTCGTGTCAAGGATTTGCATTAATGCTGATTTCTGGAGAAACAGTCCTTGTGTATTCAAAGTTTCCGGGTTTTATAGACTTATTTAGTTGATGCCATTACAAGAGAATCTCTCCCAAAGAGGAGCAAGTGTCACCATGCCATTTGAAATGAGAGATGGAAAAAGCTGGGCCAACTGTAGATGTAGCTGGCACTGCCTAGTTAAACCTTGAGGCACTGTTTATATTAACACGATGCACTACCTGACAGGTCATAGGCAATATTTATACTAGCAGGCCCCAAACTAGGGATTACGGGAACTGCGAGGGTGGGTATGAGCCTAGTAAAATTAAAACTGCTTGTGTTGGTATTTGGGTCACAAGGCTGCAGAAGAAAGAATTTCCATAAAAGTCAATAACAGCCAGTGGAGATTGGGGACCACTAGTGTGCACCAGTAGTGCTCAGGGGAGCAACGAAGGAGAAACTGGGAATAGCAATGGGCCTGGGGAGCCCTCAGCTCCTTTAGACACCACTGAAAACATTCAGGATTTGCTGGATACAATCCCCCTGTGCTCTTGCACATATTACTGAGCAGTGTAAACATTAGATTTGACTCCTTAATTTCCATTCCCAGCAGCCAGAGATCTGCTTTTTATCTTTCTGTATTATTTTCCCTCTTTTCTTCCTACTATGGGAAGATTTTCTCTTTTTTGGATTAAGGGGTAGAAGATGCTATCTTGCTTGAAAGGAGCCCTGTTCCCCTAAATAGTTCGTTGTTAATGGCAGTGAGACAACAGAGTGAATAGAAAAATCTCTTGGCATGCAAAACCAACGTATTTTACTCGAACTATATTCTCCAGTCCTGATTTTCAATTATTTAAGCTGACAGATTTGAAAACGGATGTGAATTCCTGCCCCTGCTCCTGCTGGTGATTAAATTGTCCACTGGCACCAGTTTTGTCCATAAGGAGCAAGGCAGAAAATGAAGGTTAAATCCAGCCCAAGAACAAAATTGTTGTTTTGGAAAGTAAAGAGGAAGTTGCTTGATTCCATTTAAACTTCATTCCTGCCATTCCCCCTGGGGATGTTCAGGTGTTAGGAGGAGAACGAAGAAGAAAGAAAGAAAATTTCCCCTTTGAAGGATAGATAAGGGCTCCCGTCTTCTCCTTGCCCAGTTCAAGGCTCTTTCTATTTGGTAAGATCAGGTATAACCTGCGCTGGCATCCTCTGCAGCCCCTTTCTTTCCCCTCCAGTTCCGAGTTTCACGTGTCCTTTGTTCTTCCCAGAACGGTTTCTGCTCACCAGAGGGACCTTGGGGCTGTGTTTACTGCGTGCTTCTGCAGTGACTAAGGCCTTGGCCAGACTTTATGTTTAAAACCACATCAGTTAAATAGCTTTTTAAACACTCGCATTGACAGAGTTTAACACCTGGAAAATCTGCTTGCAGGGCATGACGAGCCCTGGAGTTGCCTTCAGCGATGCAGCCCCAAGAGCCTGAATGCCAGTAGAAATGCCTCGCCAGCCGGAGCTGCAGTGCCAGCGCAGGGACACGTCTTGGGAGAGGAGACAAAAAGAGTTCCCCTGTCCCGAGAGGTGCAGCCGTCCTCCCTTGCTGCTCCTCAGAGGGTGTTGGTGGAGCGCTCCGACACTGCTCCCTTTATGTCACTTGGCAGGCTGTAAAGTAAACCTACATGTACAAACGGCTCTGGGAAATATACACAACTGTTGTATAGCTAATTTATCCTCCTGGATTTCAGTGTGACACTTCAGCTGTTAAACTCAGCTTCCACTCAAGCTTAATGTCACAGGGGTTTTGCTGAACTCCACTTGGAGCTGCTCAGACTTTTTATTAGAGATACAAACTGCCATGAATTTAGTCCGTTTCTGGCAAAAGAAATGATTCATGGAGAAATCTGATTTCCTTAGAATATAGAAATTATGAAATAGAACTGTTTAAGGAGCAGATTTTCTGACTGGTGCTCTTCTCTGTATTGTGGCTGCAAAGTATCAGCTATTTGTTATTCCTGTTTATGGGGTGGTTACGCTAAATCTCATAGCAATATTCTCCTCCTCAAACAGGTAGCTCAGACTTGGAACATCGGTGAGGAGAAATGAATGAACTCTTTAAAACATTTGTTCAGATGGGGGATTATTAATGCACAAATTAATGAAGTGCAGGTTGCATGGATACTTCATTAATACTTGGCCTTTGTCTAGTATTACTTGAAGAAATGCAGAGACCCCAAAATAATAATTTAAGAATTCTTAGATGTTCAGTAAAAAAATATGGTTTGACTTCATCTCCTAAAAAGCATCTCACTAAGGCATCACCCAGCCAGCTGTGGGAGACTGAAGGATATTCTTTTAATTGGTTAAACCTCTCTAAGTGCTTTATAATTGCTTTCACTAAGCAGCTTTTGTAACGGAGGAAATGCTACCTGTAACTGATTACGTTTTAATAGGCTTAGCCAATGTCCACCCAGGGATGTGCAAAGCCTCCCCTTGATGTCCATCAGTTTGTCTCCACATTGTTCTCAGAGCTCTGCTGTGCCATTCAATAACTCCTTCCTTCCATCCACGGCACAAACGGATCTGACAAGCAGTCGGGGAGGTGTTGAGGGCTCCTCGGAGGAGAATGGGCTGCAGGCTGGTGTATTGATGGGGATGATTAGTCCATGTCACAAAACTGTCCCCTTTCGAGAAGATATTTTGGCCAAACAGTGATTTCAGCCTGAGCCAATCTCAAATACGCCCTGATTTTTGAGCGGCTGTTTGGAAATGTGAGACTGAGATGGGGAAGATTTATATTGCCTCTCTGCATCTGGGTACAGTATGCAATGGTCTGGGAGGTGTACATGAGGTTTCACCTGCCGAAGGCTGCTTATTCTGAAGGGTGCATGTGTGCATGTATGTGTTTAAGATTTATTTAGGATGTTATCAAATGATTGGCATGTCAGGCTATGCAATCAGAGAAGCTTCACCCTTCCGTGAAGCATCACACAGCACCCAAGAGACTCAGCTTCCCGGCACTACAATATAGCCAAGGAATCATAACAAAAAATCGAGGTGGTTTATAACTGGAGAAATGGAAGGAACATTGGATGGATGAAGGAGGGTATGAAATCTCCTGATGGGAGGTGTTTTTAGCGGCAGCACTGGTGCAGACGTTGCCCTGTTATCCTTACAAAAGAGCTGGGAAGCTGCCAGCGCCTCAAGCTCTCTGAATTTGGATCCTCACACCTGGTGAACACTGACAGGAGAGAGGGAATTCCAATCAGTAATCACAGGCTTAATGAATTAACGAGGTGGTTCCCAGGCAGCAGGGCTGACACACTCCTTGATCCTATCTCCCTAATTATTTTGTACATGACCAAAGTCAGATGGAGCCAAGAAAATACATATATGCTACCAAAAAAGAGGAAAATTATGTGGATGTTTTGAATGAAGCTCTTAGCCTGACCGCTTTTAGCTCCTATTTCAATGTAAATAAATACATAATCTCAGTAGATCTGGTGGAAGGAAGA
Source organism: Cariama cristata (assembly GCF_000690535.1). Classification (NCBI taxonomy): domain Eukaryota; kingdom Metazoa; phylum Chordata; class Aves; order Cariamiformes; family Cariamidae; genus Cariama; species Cariama cristata. Next base: position 8,375 of record NW_009606846.1, on the reverse strand, counting down.
AAGGTAGTTGCTGCACTGATCTCCTCCAGCAGCTCTGCACTCCATGAACTGCAAAAATGTCTTTTCTGAGCATTAGTTTTACAAGTTCTGAAACATTTCACCCTTAAACCGAAATCAAGTTCTCTGTATTTCATGCCAAAGTTCACTTTTGGAAATAGAAAATGCTTTGACCCCCATGAAGCTCTGACTTTGTGCCAGCAGTTTTTTTAGCGTGTACAAGTGTAATTTTTCTTCTCCCATCCTCTTCCATAAACTAGCCTAGACAGTGTACATGCTTTTGGCTGCCATGGATCCCAGGATAAATCATGTGCATCTCTGTGTATTTTTTGCTACTTTTCAGATAGCTCAGAGGCCTGGTGCATTTGAAAAAAAAAATTGCGAGGAACAGGTGACAAAAGTAAATGTGAATCAAGCACCTCCAGTAATCAAGTGCATCTGAAAAATGAAATGAAGCAGGATTTCACTCGCACTTGCTAGACGCAAAAAGCCTTTCTGCATGATGCGGTGAATCACAGACAAAACAGAAGGTGGATTTCTTATTTGCTGGATCTTCCACAGTCCAGAAATGGAGCAAGCTCTCTCATTGCCTTCCCAGCAGGGAAGGGAGCTCAGTCCTGCTGCCGGGCTGGCACTGCAGAGATGCACGTAGTATCGGTGCATCGCTGCCGTGGGGCCCCACCGTCCCACGTCTGACCCACTTTTGCACCATTTCTGGCTCCAGACTGAAGCCCTCGCTTTTGCTAACTTTTCTCAGCTTTTGCAGTACATAACAAAAGCCAAAATTTGCCTGGAGAAGAAAAAGAAGAAAATGAAGCTTATTGTTCAGAGAAAGAAGGGCTGTTTTTCAGTGCCTTGGAGGAAACGTGGACTTTTTGGTGAGCGGTGGTCTTCCATCACCACCGAGCAATGCCCAGGGAACAGCAGGTGTAAATTTAGGTCTCTCTCTTATTATTCATGAAGAGCTCTCCCTTCTTAATGTTAAAAGAGTATACAATACTAAAAGGAGAGAGGGAGGTGTGAGATACTGTAGCGCAAGTGAGAAAAGGCAGCTTCTCACTTAATGGCACTAGGCAGAAGCGTTAAGAAACAGGAAAGGATAGTGGGGAACCGAGGGACTTGCCCGGCCCCGTCCTTGAGGCTCAGTGCCGAAGCAAGGCTCACTCCTTATCCCCCTGCGGATGATGGTTAGGCGGGGTACAGTGGCAGTAAACAACCACAGCCCAAGAAGATAATTACAGGCAATGTAACATCTTCTGGGTTTTTCTCTCCTTTTTCTCACTAGGCATTTCCCAGCGTGGTGTTCGAAGCTGGGGTGCACATGGTGGCTTGCCTATGGCATGGGCGTAGTGTGCTGCGTGGGGCACATCCCTCATGGAAAAGAGCTAGAAAAATCTCATGGAAGTTCTTGGTGCCTTCTCTAGGGATTTCTTTCTTTGTTGAAAATGTGGCCTTGGCCAAAGCACTTGGGCTACCAAGAGCTTTGCCATGAAAACCACCAGTCAGAAAGCTTTCTGCTAACAAACTCTCACCATCTAATGTGCATGAGGACTCTCACGGTTTAAAATCAGTACCAGCATACTTTGTCAGATTTTTTTTGAGTACTATTTTTGAACGGCTTTTCCTTTATCATCTGTCAGTTTAAGCTACCAGATTCTGTGGTTTTTTCCTCAGCTTATTTAATTAAGCCATCCAGTATTTTGCAGTACAGCTCAATTCCTGGGTGCAGGATCTTTTATTTAACCAAAGCTCTGCAGAAAAAGAAAAGGAATAAAGCGATATATGCAAGGCTTAAGTGGCTGTTGACTAAATCATTAAAATGCTGGGCTAGTTTTGCTTTTTCAGAGTGTCTCTGTGTGTGAGCAGGTCTGTTCTTTAGCTTTACATAACAACAAGCAAAGGCAAAAGAAAAGGATTATTTGTGATTACCCTAAATGTGGCTGTTTGGAAGAAGAAAAAGAAATTGCATCTTTTCCTGTGTGCATCCATGGAGATCACAGTTCTGTCTAGTTTCTCCATGAAGTTACGAATACCTGCCTGAGCAGTTCATAAGTGGCCACTTGTGCTCCCAGCTACCAACGTCATTTGAGACATTGCATGTGCAAACGTGAACCCTTTATTGCATGTGAAATCTAGATGAAGGTATTTTCCAGAAGAGGATTTGGGAATTTATTTAGCCAGTCCTCAAAGGGCTGCAAAATTCAGTTTAAAATCATATAAGAAGCAGCTTCTTTTTTTTTTTTTTTTTTTTTTTTTTTTAAATTTTCTGCTGCATACTAATTTGGCTTGGAGCAAAAAATGTCTTTTTTTGGATATTGTGATTAGCTGGGTCAGAGTCTGCAAAACATTGGGTGCAGTATCTAGTGGGAGAAAGTAAAGTGCAACTCACAGCAGGGTGCACACACGTCCCTTGGCAGCTCTGCTGAGTTTATAGAGAGATATTTGGCTGCCAGGAAAGGCAATAAATCAGAGTCACCTTAGCCCAGAGCTGAACACTTGACTAGGGGAGACGTCATGTGCAAGACAGGAACAGGGGAACTCTCTCACTGTGTACAACACAGCCATCGCCCCTGCCACTCTCTCGCTTCGGGTTTTCAGGTGTGCAGTGGGGTTATTGGGGTTATTGCTGGGATATTATGAAACATCATGAGGAATGTTTTGCTATCAAATCAGTTTTGTTATTATCAGAGTTTTGACGAGGAGAAACACTAGGAAGAGTCTGAATTAATACAAATTATTTTTTTTTAAATCTGAGTAATTTGGCCTTTTTCTTTCTAAGAGAGAGGAAATTTGAAATCTGAATTAAAGCTGTGATTGATTGTGAGAAGCTCTTTTCTCCTATGTGTGTATCTTCAGGGGAAAACCAATTTTCCACACACCTCTAATGAAGCAGAGAACACCTTCAGAGCAGCTCCTCCTTTGACCTTGGGAGCAGGGAAAGGAAACCACCAACACCGGGTTTCCAAAGTCTCTGCTTGTGACAGATGGGAGGAGTTTGCACATCTGATTTACCATGGGCAATGCCAGTGGGGCTGCGTAGCCTGTGCTATGTGTCCGCTCTCGCTCCTCTCTTCAAACCCGATCCCACGAAATCAGTTTGGTCTTAAAACTGCATCAGTCCCTCGGTCACACTCAAAGCCTAAAACCAGCACCAGCTGAGAGAGGTGTTCAGGCTGGAGCTGGCCAGAAATGGAAAAAGAAACAGGAAAACTTGATATTATCAAGTTGTTTCTGTTTCACAGAACATGGAATATATTGAAATTTGAATTTTTTTTTCTCAACTTCTCCCCCATTGAGCACAATTAATTAAATAATAGTTAAATCCCTCTCTAGTTTCCCTTCTTTATATGATTTTTTTTAATCCTTTAAGGAAAGGTTAGGGCTCAGAAAAGTGAGTTTGGAAGAAAAAGGAAATAGTGGATAATAGAGGATAAAATTTCCTAGAAAACTCTTGGTAACTCAGCAAGAAATAGATGAAGAAGGAAAGAGATCAAGAGAAGAAACAAATTTATTTTCCAAAGTTTAGGGCTTTGAGACAAGAATGGGACAATTTTGGCAAATGTTAAAGTGTTTGAGGGCAATTTGGATTTCCAAAACCAGCCAATTTTCATTTAAAATATACTTTGGGTGAAAGCATTCACCAATTTCAACCTATTACTCTTCAAATCATATTTACTTGGACATCTCTAGCCAGTTCCATGCCAAAATACGTGAATACTTACGTAGGACCCTCACGCCATGCTTCAAGGCTTGCACGCGGCTGGGCTCCATGGACATGCTGAGCATCGTCTGCTGCCCGCCGATGGTGCAGACCTGGTTTTCCTGGGCAGCCTGCTTGAACATGACCATGAGCTGGTTGGCGATGATGGTGTTGAGCACAGAAATGATGACCATGGGGAACACGAAGGAGATGAAAGTGTTGACCTGCAGAGGAGAGATGTGGCACAGTAAAGGGATGAGAAGGATCAGTGGAGCAGGAGATTGTGTTTTCTTTCTCAAAGCAGCAGAGAAACAGCCTGCAGTGGAAATCTTTTCTCTCCTGTTACTCTGCTGGCTGTGGCTTTTGAAGGCTTATTGCACAGAGGGAAAACTCAAACACCACTGACATACGTTCATTCATGTGGGTCAACACTCAAAAAAGGCAAATTTATTTGCATCCAAGTATGTTGTCTTCCCCTTTTCAGTGCAGTTCATTGCCAGAAATGTCTTGACCAAAACATGCCATTGATCTTTTAAACTTGTGAACAGCAAGATGCTTCTTAGCTTTCATTGTGCGTAGCGTGACTTCTAAATAACAATATGTTACTGTATTCTTTCTTTATTATGAGCGCTCCTTGGGATCTTTTTAACTTTCTTCTTTGTCTTCTGTCCTTTCCGTGTAGATTTCATGACAGCATTTTGTTATCTCATAACCAAATTATCCAATAAACCTCATGCCTTAAAGGATTAAAATTGATTGGAATAAACAAGTGGAAGTTGTAATGTTTTTAGTACATATTATTTGATTACTACAGTTTTGATAAAATTAAGTGGAGGATCAAATTAAGCAGTGATTGAATCAAGTGGAAGTCACTGCTCGTGTCAAATAAATGCAGGAAGGCTTTGTGAGGGTCTTATGGGCTGTCTAGAAACCCCGCTGGAGCTGAGCTTAACAAACGGCAGCCCAGGGAAATAGAGGCACGTGTAGGATTTGCCTGCATGACTGCGGCAAGGCTGCCACGGTAGGATGGTGAGCTGCCGTGCTAACCTGCCCAGCAGCACGGAGGGGCTGGGTGCCCACCGAGCTCATCCTCTCCACTGTACCGCTCAGGAGGAGGCTCAGCACATCACTGAGATGAGTGTGGGGCTAATCAAAAGCCCCTTAAATTTTTAAAATTTAAAAATATTAACAAGAATTAAACTGTGTGCTGCAAATCACTGTGGAGGTAATTTTATTAAAAGCAGTAAAATGACAAAAATATAAGAATACTAAAAGCAATAGGGAACTTTGCCCTGCGGTAGGGTTACAAGGCATGCTAACTTCTTCCCCAGACAGCCCCATATCTTGCACCTCAGTGCTCTAAAAACACAGAAGCAACCCTGCACTCCAAGCCAGCCCCACGTCCCTCTGCAAACTGCAAAACCAGGGAAGCCTCATCTACAAATGGATGCTCCATCTGCTCAGATGGAGACATCCTCTCTCCACCCGCCCACCCACTCAGGACCATCACCTCAGTGTACAAGCAATTGCTGTACCCCCAGTATCTAGTGCAGATGTGTGGTCTGTTTGTGCTGGAGGGATTCAGAAATGCCAGAGATGATCAGAAAGATGGAGAAAGAATCCAACCACATCCCCAAGATGCTACAGGGGATCCATAAAAGAAAGAATTAAGAAGCACATATGCATAGGGGGACCAGGTGCCCCGGCAATTAGAAGCACTTAAGTTTCTTTGTTCATAAAATTGAGAAAGATGCAGCTCCTCTTTTGGTGAAGACAGGCAGTGTTGTTGTTGCCAAAGTTTTCTTTAGATGGATCAAGTCTCTATACAGCTTTGCGCTCCAGAGCTCAATGTGCTTAGGAAAAGTACCAGCTGGGCTTTGTCTCTCACAACTCGCATGGTGAGAACATCATCTCTTGGTTACACTGCTAATAATAATTGAGCTCGTCTGCCGACTGAGGAAATTCCTAGATATACCCCACCATTACAAGCTGTTAATGACCTCTTTTATTAAATATATAGCAGTTTTCTAAGCTTCTAAAAGATCTCACGGCCTCCTGCATATAAGGAAGAGTTGTCTTTTGGAGTCGCCTCAAGACGCTAAGAAAGGTCATTAAGCAGTAGGGACCAAGTTCTCAGCTGGTACAAAACAACGCGGTTTCACTGAGAGAATAATTTGTGCTTGTAAAGATCCTACTTCATTTATTTAACCTTCGCAATGCAGCTGGGCTGAGCTGCCACACACAGGAGTGGAATGATTTGCTCGGACTTACTGGGTCAGACTAAGAAATGAGCCCTGTAGTTCCCCACTCCTATTTCTGTGGCTTTACCTGCTGAATGCCCTTCGTCCCTACTGCTGAACGATGTTTGCACATCAGCACAATGAAACACCTAACTCTGGAAATGCTTCACTTTTTGTCACCTGAGCTTCAGAGTTTATTGGCTTTCGTTCAAAAACTTTGCCCTTGCTATCAATTAATCTTGCCTAATATAATTGCACAGAACTCAAAAAGTCTTTTCTGAGCTTTCTTTAAAGCCTTGATTCATTCCATAATTGTATTGTATCATCTCTTTAAAGAGCCTGGGAAATTGTCTAGAATAGCATTGACTTTCCCTTTTATGAATTGTTATGGTAAAAGTGTGAAAATTGCATGCTTTCTGTGAAAAGCTATATTTAAAGATTTTTTTGATGTCTTGATTTGTACCAAAACTCTCATATAGTTTAAAAAAAAAAATAATCAGTATTTTCCCCAGAAGCAGAAGGTTTTAATTTGTGGAAAGAATTCTTTGCAAACACAAACTCTCGAGGACCATAAAAGCTAGAAAAGCGAATCCTCCTCCTGCAAACCCTCTGTTTTCAGCTTTTTTTCTGGCGAGCTGCTTGCTGGGTTGTGCGTCTGTACCCCAGCACACTGTGCACATCAGTGCAGTAACACTTCATTTCCAGGTGACTTTGCACACTGCTGGAGCTGATCCCTCAAAGACCTCTCCAAAGCCAGTGGAAAGTTTCCCATCTGCTTCAAGAGGAGCTGGTCTGGGATCCCAGGACTACATATTCAAAGGTGTTCAGGAGCAGGAAGACTTGTATAGGTGTTTAATGGGATTTTTCACAGCATTGAAACTCCTAACGTCAGTGGCACTAAAGTGGCTATGGCTGTCAGTGAACACCTGTGGGAGCCTTCAGGTCCCTCTATACCTTTCCAGATCACTCTGGCCCTGGGAAGGAGGATTTAGACAGTGTACAGGTTTATTTTTGACCTGAAAGTCTCGGGCTTTATGTTGGCTCACCACGGAAAGGACAGCTTATGCGATACTGGATCTAAACTAATTCTGTATTCAGGGTTGTTTGGATGCACAAGCAGAATGGTCTGGCCTCATCTCTGCTATCACCAAGCAGGGGTCAGTCTCATTCTCCTCTCCATTGAAATGGATATGTTTGCATCAGCGTAAAGCCACCAGATCTGAGGTTTCTGCTCAGCACCGTGATGGATGGTGACGTGCAGCATGAGCACGCTGCAGAAGCACAAAGCTGTGCATGGAAAGGCTTGGCACTGGCTGCTCTCTAGTGTGAAAAAAACCACCACAAGCCCTGTGACTGTGTGTTAAATCCTCATGAAAAAAAAAGAAAGAAAATCCAATACTGTAATGTTTGCCACTGGCAGGAGAGAATGAAACACTAACCCACTTCCATGCTGCTGTCGCTCCTGTAATCAGTGCAGTCCTAAAAGCTGTTCAAGCACCAGGCTGGCAGCATCTGTAGGATGGGATTAGTCCTCAGGACCAAATTGTGTTTTGCCTCGTACAGAACAACAACCTTCCCTTCCAGCACCGCCTGAGCAGCAACACTCAGAGACCCGAATTGCTCCTCTCCGCCTGTGCTGTGCAGGACGGTGACGACGTGGATGCCATCTGAGTGAGCTCCCAGCAGCAATCTCTGCCTTGACCCTGTCCCCACGAAGGCACGCCTGAGAGATCTGATCCCTTGACGGATGCAAAGACATGGCAGAGACACCCGCTGTCACTCACCCTGTCCTCAGAGGTACAACACCATCACAGTCCCCAAGGCGGTGACACTGACCTCCCCAGCCCCATTTTGGTGGCCCTGGGGGTCCTGCCCTGCCCAGGCACCGAGCCTCCCTGGCTCTCTAATGATGATGCACTTTTCATCCCAGCCCTCTATCGCCAAAGGTGATTTTAATTCCAGCTGACACATGAAGCATTAAAATTATGCAGGGTTTTGCAGGACACAGAAGACAGAGCAAATCTGGGGATGGAACTTCATAAGTTCATGAGAAGAAAAATGGAAATTTATGGAAATTAAGCCAGACTCCTGAAGGGAAAAGATGTGGCTATCAGCCTCTCTTGGTCAGCTCAACAAAAATCAGACTTTGCCTGAGACTAGAGAATTCAGTATGATGTGAGTTTTCTTCTTCCTTCCAAACAAGAGCGTGGGAGAGACACGGAGGAAGGGACCAGAAAAGCGCAGTGACACCAAAGCAGAAGCCATTTCTTGGGCTGGTGTCACCGTTTAAGGCTGGGCCGGCTCTTAAAACGGGCAGCAGATGTTCTCTGTTAACGGGAGGGGAAAGGACAGAGAAAAGGGAGGGAGACTTAGGGATTGGAAATTAAAACTAGTTTAAAACAATAATAATGGAAATAAGAGGAAAAGTGCACCAAACG
>NW_009606845.1:0-52495 GCF_000690535.1 Cariama cristata | reverse complement strand
ATATTTTTTAGAGATTATTTTTTTCCTCAAGAAGATGAATTGAGATTTTGCAATGTTTGAGATTTTTCTCTGTTTGAATTGGAGAATACTTAAAATTTCAACAACAGCAACAGCAAACCATGCCCAATGATCAGCTTGGGTTATCACATGGTTTTCCCATAGTTTTGAACTTTTAAATGTTATTTATTACAGTTTGTGTTAGGAAATAACACCATTATTTCAAACTATTTTTGTCTTCAAAATATTAAGAAAGGAAGCATCACAAGCTTTGAAACTTTTTCCCCTAATGCATTTTGAAAGATGAAACAAACTGAAATCAGTCTTTTCTCCCAAGCAGATTAGATTTTGATGAACTCGTAATTTCCAATTACAAAAAAGGTGTTAAAATAGTCTCAGCCAGTACTTTGATATTCTCTCACAGTCCCTCTCAATCTTAATAACAGCAACGTTTCTTCCTAGCCCAATAGCTTTTTATGTTTAAAACCAAATAGGAATATTCTAGAACAGTTATTAGCTAGTCTAAAATACAGTTCCAACAACTTCACACTAAACCAGTTAAAGATCTGCTTTTCATGCTTTATGTCAACAGCCACAATGACTAGTGCTGCAGTTAAGTTGCTTGTCATATTTTTTATGTTTCTCCTTAACAAAGATTGAAGGTTTTGTTTGTTATTCTTGGCCTTTAAAGGCTGGGTAAATCCTGGAATTTGTGCTGAATTTAAAACTTTCAGTGTTATCTGGAAGTCTCAATGGTTAAATTATCAATAAAGCAGTCAGAAGTCCAAAAAAAATTCTTTCATTTGCTAGGAAGCTGAGCTGTAAAGCCTAACATCATTAGATTCTCTCTCTCAGTTTTCATTCAAAAATAATAATCTCGGAAGTGAGAGCAGTAGTCTGTGGGGATGTAACAGTACAGATTTCCACATCAAAGTGCCACCAGCTAAGATACTTTATCTAAAGTGTATTTTATAGTGCAAGATATGCAATATCTTTCAAGTCACATGCTGCTACTCTTGCTACTAGCTAAAGCCTTATTGCAGAAACAGTCTTTCTGAGATTAATTTAGCAACATAGATGAGAGTATGTGTGCCGTATTTTATAGATGAAGGCTACGATGGCCCCTTGGGTCAGATGAGTTGCATAAACTAATTGGTTTACAGATACTTGCTTGTAAACTGACTGGAAAAAACCAAAGTGGAATAAAATGGAAAAGTGGAAAAAACAAGCCTTTCAGTTTAACGGACTGACCCAAGAGAGAAGGGTTTATACTGATCATGGGAAAACTGAGGAAAAGCTCCTCCCTTCCAGTCTGCTGGCAATAATGAGTGGATGATCTTTAACTGGAGATGTGATGTTACTATGAGTTACGTATCCTGTTTAAATGAAGAAAAATAGCACCATATTCTCATAGTGCAATGTAAATTCTTTACGCACAGGAATGTAACAGAAGCATAAGAGGCGGAAGGAGCGTGACATGACAGCTCCAACTTAAGATGCTACAATTCCCCAAGAGTATGTCAGTGAAAAGTTGTGTCATTGGGAACCCTCATTCTTTGCTATCTTCCTTCTTGTTTCGAGTGCAGACAAGGAGAAAACAAACAGTTAAAGGAAGAGACATTTTCTTCATGTGCCCTCATCTCCTGCAGCAATAAGTGAGCAAAGGTCTGGTTCCTACCCTATGAGCCAAAGGAAGGCACTAAGGAAGAGGATGAAGCATAACCCTCATGTCACTGTAGAGAACCCCATGACATGGCATACTGTATTTAAAAAGTTATCCCACTTGGTTTCTCTGAATATCATTCCACGAATTCTAAAACTTAACTGAAAACTGGTAGGCTTTTTACAAGTTCTTAGACCTTCTGTTACACTCTCTACTTAACTCTAGAGTAGCTTACTGGGAATGCAGAAGATGAAAATGGTGGAAAGCTGTAGGAATTCTCCTATGAATGGGCTTGAATCTATTTCTTAGGCATTACATCAAAAGGCTTGTATGCCTTACAAAATCAGGACAAAGCAGCATTGTATCTCCCTCCTACACAGACACTAGATACAGGCTCCTTTTTGGTTTCTGTAACACAAAATTACCTGACTTTACTGTTAAAGATTGCTCTTAGAACATTGAGGAACCATTTAAATTTGTCCCTTAATACTACATTTGGGAAAGTGGCTCAGCTGAAAGAACAATTGTGAGAGGCATTTATCCTAGGTTTTCATGTTTTATTTTAACTTGCTTTTCTTTTCTCTAAGTGTAGAGACTTACAAGCCAGAAAATGTTGTTCTGTACACAAATAATCTCACCTATGAAAAGGTACATCCCAAAGCTTTATTATCAGGAGGATAATCTCACAATATCTCTGAAAGTTGGGTTTTTTTCCTAGCATATCAATGGTACAGGGTCTCCAACTTTATGATGATTTGGTTGTACAAGGTGCAAATCTTGAAAACTTTTGCACTTCTGTTCAAATGCCACAAACTGTTTAATTTCTCTGGCGTTACTTCAGATTTTTGCTAGTTCTGTTCAGAGCATTACGTGGCCCAGAGTCCAACAGACCTGACAACTGATGATACATGAGTGAGACATGCCCCAGCACTCTGAGCAAAAAAGTCACCATAACAGATGCAAAAAATCAGTTCCATTGTACTAGAATAAGAAAAGGCAGCTTCCTTAGTTCCACGGGGAATTTTCTGTCATTGTGGAAAACAGATTTAAACACAAAAGGCAGTGATCCTGCATTTTCTGATAGTAATTTTCTGCTCTTTTCTCTGCAGAAATCACTAGTTACTCAATTATTAGTTTTTCATGCTTTGTTCAGCCATTTTAAGGTGATGTTCTACAGGGTTGGTGATGGGTATTCTTGCTTTAATACACCAAAACAGAACAGTAAATAGAAACTAGCTCAAACTTTACCTACATGAACAGAAATGGAAGAAGGGGAAATAAAAGTGAATAACAAGCAGAAGCATGGTGACATAATTAATCACCAGCATTAATCAATTAAAACTGTGCTTCAATATCACTTCAAATGTGGCCATTTCTACAGATATGTACAATCCGTAAATCTATATCCCATCTTAATCATTTTTTCCCCCTTGAGCTGGCAACAGTGATTGAGTGTTTGCGGTGGTTTTTTTATCTACAGGAAGAAGATAGAAAAGGTAGAAATAAGCTGAGATTCACAGGTGACAGCAGGCATGTGAAAAGGTAAGAAGAGAAACAGGGCAAACCACACACAGTAAAGCAATTCATTAGCTAACTTCAAGTTTTAGAAGTTCTTGTCTACCTGATCCCACACATGAGGAACTCTCCTCATTTCTATGGCCCTTTTGTGCTGCCCAGTGCCGTCATAAACACAACCTTTTTAGTGACTCACTTGGATCAAGTTCCAGGAGGGATGCATCGCATTACCAACATACCATAATAGAAATAAACAGTCTTTCTGTGGGGGCTTTTCAGTGAATTTGTCTATAAATTGCTCATAATATAATGTCCTAGACAGTCCTACTCCCAAACAGAAGAGCTGTGACACTCTGGAGGTGTGTGATGGGTACATCACAGATATGCAGACACAAACAAAATTTTTTTTTTTTTTTTTTTGTTTTCCATTATACTGGTATAGCACTGACAAATCGACTTCCATATTAGATAGTTTGTCGGTTTTTTGCCAATGGATGGCGTCAGCACAAAGGACACAGACACCAAGTTAAAGAAGTTAGCTTATTTTTGCTTACCCGTAAAGGGAAATAATATAGCAAGAATAAAACAGAATACAGCAAGGATAAAACAGAACAAGGTAATGCACCTTATCATTACTACATAAGATTAACTATAGTGATTAAGAAAGATACTTCACCAATTGCCTTAATACTTTATCATCATCCAGTTCCACAATTGCTGGGGAGCCTCAGTTACAGTGAGGATTTGGAGAAGCTTTCCTCACAACTGGGAGGTCCTACACAGTGCGTCCACTCATAGGTGAGGTCTCCAAAATCTCTGTAAGAGAGTCGAGCTTATATACAGTTGAATAAACATCTTGCGAAACCTCAAGTGCAGAAACATCTGGTTTCACTGTCCTAGATTCCACCTAAAGGTTCGCCAAGGCTCAAGGAGGAACCAAGGGAGCTTCTTTATCTGTCAGGCTTTGACCACATATTTCCAAAGAAGGCCAGACATCTGGCTTCATGACCTTAACAACCTGCCTCCAAACAGGAAAGCTGAATGTATTTTCATGACATTTATCTTTACTAATGATTATATTTTACCTAAGCTACAGCTTTTGCTAATGATCAGACATCTTTCAGTGATGATCAAATACTCATATTATACAACATTTGGTTGGGATGTTCATCTATAGGTCAACTTTGGTTCAGGGCCTGTTGCTCACCCCTCAGTACTTCAGTGGTAAGTTGATTTGTGCTTCACTGATAGGTCTCCTAATTGCAGACGAACAACAGGCTTAGAATTCAGCACACTTACTGAAGATTCACTGAGAACTGAAAACACATTTGAGAGATTTGCGTTAGGGTTTGAATGAGCAGGAGCCAATTTATTGTCTGTGATTGAAACCACGAAAGCTTTGAACCCAAATCCTAAGGAGAAACTCAAGTAATTCACACTTGTAAATCACACATATACAGAGAAAAATGGTTTGCTTCAAGCTCAGCAAAACAGAATAGTTATATCTGGCAAAACTCTTGTATAGACCCATATACTTATAGTTGCTAGGGGAAAGCACACTGCAAATGATTTAAAGGTTTCATCTGAACAAGCACAAAAGCATTCACTGTATTTACTGATGGCAGGATTTGTAGGGAGGGGAAATGAACAGAAAAATAGACAAATACTCCTGTCACAGCATTAGTGCCTTGTCTTTTTGAATTCTGCTGAACAGTTATCAGCACCATCCCACAAGAAAGCACTCTTCCCTACAACAGACTCTGCATTTGCAAATACTGCAGCAGTGTCAAGGTCTGTGATTTCTGCTGATGTGTTTTCAGATTGCTTTCATGTTTAGTCTTGAATAGAAAAGTGTGGCACCCAGCTTTTCTACAAATTGTTTTGGAGCATGAATTAGATTCAGGTCGTGTCTCTACAAGTGGCTAAGTCTACCACATGACTCAGTGTCACCAAAAGGAGAGAAGTGTTGCTCCCATCCCTTCCTGTTTCTTCACTCTCTCATTCCTCATCCCCATTCAAGATGATTTCCTCCCTTGAGCCAGCCAAGCCACTGACTGAACCCTTCTGCAGCAGCAGAAGCCATCTCAGCAGAAGACTATCCTATATTTTTCTAGATTGTTTTTCTGCCATATTTCTGAGCAGCCACAGAGAGGACCAGTGAGCACCAGAGCAGTCATGAGTGGCAGTAGCACATGGCAGAGATAAACAGGGAATCCATGGGGAGAAGGAAAGAGACAAGAGGATATAATCCACTGCTGAAAGTGACAGTGACCTATATCAGATCAGCTTTCCACATCTTGGCCTGGTAACATAACTTTGAAATAACTTCTCTTCTGGCCAACTGGCCTGGTTACCTGTGTTCACCTCGCTCATCCTGATCCCTTTCCCTGGTCTGCTTGTTCTTTCATTTCCTCATCTCTTTCCTTCAGCATCTCAGCTCTCACATTCATTCTCGTTCCCCTTGCCACATCCCTATTTCATTCTCCACTGCTAACACCCACTTTCAGCATCCTCTACCCCGGCATAGGTGCAGCCAATGCAACAGCCATGCACAGGTCCTCAGGCTAGCGCAGGGGCACAGCAAAAGAGTCATCCCTCATTCCCCCTAAGTTTTGTAAATCCACTTAAAAAACAACAACAAAAAAAATCCCCAACAATCAGTACGGATTTCTATCTGCTGTCTATGAGTAAATACATCCTCTGTAATGCATAGATGACTCAAACCACACTTTCTTACTGATAAGTTGCGTGACAACAGAGATCACAGCTGGATGTTAAATACTAATCATTCAGGTTTCAGACTACTATGACCTTTCTCTCACCCATCATTTTAAGATCTGTGTCTCATTTGGTCCAATTCCTAACAATACTTTTGAAAGAATTAGGGCTGCCCGTATGCTGCAACCACCAACCAGACACTAATCCAATCAAAGCACAAATCCCTGACATGTCCCACGTAGCGGAAAACATCACAGAATGCTTATGAATGTGAACAAGTTCTTGATGAAACCAACGCAGCTCAGCCTTCAGTGCAGACCCAGCACAACAGCTGAGGAATTTCAATTGCTACCCTGCAAGCACTCCTCTCTGCAGGAAGGTTTTCAGCAGCACTGGAGACATAAACCTCTCCCATTCCTGTGCAGGGGAACAGCAGGGCTTAGGAACCAGCACTGCTTGAGCTACACAGCAAAGAAAAGCAGCCTGCAGGGAGTTATTACATGTAATTTTACAGATGTGAGGAGTAAAAGATCCTTACACCCCACATCTACATTGTCAGATGCGTGGTGATCCTAAGTGGCATTGGAGAATTGGCAAATGGAGGGAATTGAGTGATACAGAGAGGAGAAGCCAGTGACCAAGCTGGGAGCTACTTTGGGGCTCTCCTCTTTCCGGGACAGTTTCCCCAGGCAGCCAAATGTTGCCTTTTTCTGGAGGTAGATGGTGGGATCTGATCCAGCACACAGATACTCCAGATCTAAAAATGATATCCAATCAGATAAGGTATTTCTCCTATTTCCTTGGAAAGGGAAAAAAGCAGTTGGATGTATTATTCAAGTCAGCATTCCAGCAGTGCAACTAACTAATCAAAGTTTCTGTTTTTCGCATTTGACAACGTGGGTTGTGTACAGTATTTCCTACTTTCTGAAGTGTCAGAGAGCCTCAGATTGCATTTTCTGAAAATGGATCATAATTTCTGAAACTTGAAGATAGACTGTTGGAGGTTCTGATTAAATATTAATTCTTGCATTCAATGAATCACTTATAAATTAGCAAATGCCTAACATAGAACACATAGATCTCCCTATCATAGATATACATACATTTCATTTTGCAGCTAGTGTATTTGGCTGTATTAAAACTGTATAAAGGTGGATCAATTCATACTTGATAATTATTGCCCAGAAGTGTGTAAGTACCTTCTGCTAGTTATGCAGCAAACTTTTGGAAAACAAACTGGTGGATAGTTCAGTGGATTCAGCTGTCGGCACAAAGAGACAGTCAGCTGCAAATGCTGTGCTAGTCAAACATGAATTAGCACATTAAAAGACCAGTTATCTCTGTGAAACCATTCCGGGTACTAAAATGTTGATGGTAGGCTCTGGCAATAATTGCCTCAACAAGAAAAAGCTCTGGGAATCTAATTGGCTCTTATCCCCAGAAGAAAGTGAATCTTTAGTGAGTGTAGAAGGACTTGGCTGGGCCCATGAGGAAATAATTTTGGTTGCTTTCCTGATACTTTCTTTATGAAAAATGAGCTTCTAGTATCCAGTAGTTTAATAATATACTACTTGCAGTCAAGACTACATGCTGCTTTACACAAATTCTATGCTGCGTGTTCTGCCAACTGGTAGCTCTTACTCCACAAGTACAGAATGAATTTCTAGAAACTGAAGTTTGAATTTATTCCTTTACATGCATTTATATGTACATTTATATACACTTTAAAGTAGTTTCTTTTAATGTTTTAGTAATGGAGACCTTCTACTAAGACTCAGTAGAAATAAATCATCAATTTCAGAGATCTGAAGATTGAGTCATACTTAAGTACAGCAAAATGTAAACCAGAGACTATTTCTCTAGCTTAAATAATTATATTTTTTATTTATGGCTATTTTTATTTTTGGTAACCTGGATCAATAGGCTATATCTGAAGTGTCTGCTTCCCAGTCACACTGCCAGAACTCTACTCTGAGCTCCTTGCACCAGTACAGTGAGCACAATTTTGCCTTGCAACTCTGCCTGAAGGATATTAAACATATTGCTTATTTTGATTGGCTTTTCATAAGCTTCTTTTAAATCATATCATTTTCTGCTGCCAGCACAGGATTTTCTCAGCTCCCAATTACTCAGTTCTCACTTAAAAAGTTGTCAAGCAACTACTCAAGCAGTAAAAGACATGTCTCTGTAGAATTGTAAATTATTTATTGTTTATAGGTAGCTGAAAATTAGCTTAACCAATCCTATGAAAAAGAACAATAAGAGCTAAGTCCTTAATTAGTTGGAGTGGTTGGCAACCCTAAATAGAGAGTTTCAAGTCACTGTAAAAACAGAAGTATAATTGTGGAGATGCTATTCCAGATCTTTCTTGCCTCTTTTGAGAATTCACAAGTATCTGCTCCCTATAAGTACCTGCCTTCCCTGCCACTGACTGCTACCTGCATGATTGCTAGTTTTTTGTATCCAGTCCGTTCTGATAGGAATTGTGATATTTCAGCTTCTGTGCATTGATACTCTCCTTGAGGAGATGGACTCTCAACACAGGTAAGAGATAAGGAAGATGGGCACAGAGGATTCTAGCATGGGAGTACAGAATCATCTCCACATGACTGTGGGCCGTTTATATGAGAGAAGACATGCTGTGAAGCCTGTCTTCACAGTGCTCTGCTGACCTTCTTCAGATATCTGACCAGACCAAGTAGTGGGATAAAATAGGTCTTGCTTTTCAAGCAAATACGTGTCATGCTCCATTCATTCCTGCATAACATTTCAGTCTATTCCTTAAAAAAAAAAAAAAAAAAAGAAAAAGTATATCATTTTGGACTCCTAAACAAGTGTGATAGAGTGTACCATTTTTATGACGTTCTTTTTAAAGCAGTACATCAGAAAGGCAAATTCAGTTCCCTTCTCAGCCTAACAAATCCACGTTACCTAAAATGAATCCTTAAGTCCAGACTTCAAGAATCCTATTTAGTTTGGGCCACCAAACAGCAACAAATGCAACCTTTACGGAAGCAGGGTAAGTGCAAAGCAGTACAGAAGATACAGGGGCTCAGACAGCCTGAAAAGTTATGTCCAGTTATTTTAATACAATGACTAAAACACATAAACAACATGGGAGAAAACACTGTTCTCTAGTGAATATCTAATTACTATCCAGGCTTTCTCTTGTCTTTTCCTCCCTTTGTCAGACCTGTGCTGGCAACAATTCAGGCAAATTTGGCAAATGTTAAAAGTTCTGCCTACAAACTTGGTCATCCCATCTTCTGGAGACAGGCCAACTCAACTCCCACCTGGTGGCTTGGGCTCATGCCTGTGTATTTTTTAGCTGAGAAATGGGGGATTCCCTAGGGGGAAAGGGCTAGAAGTAGCAGGAGAAGACAGAGGAATTGTAGTTTCTGCTGACTCTCTTGCCTTAACGCTTGGCCCTACTTCATCTGTCAGATGTCAGCACTCTTTCATTTCTTGCTTTACACTGCCTTGGCTTCAAAAAAGGGAAATAGAGAGTGGTTTCCAATCAGAAAAGCTGACAGCATGGTGGACAAAATGCATATTTCTGGACAAAATGGAAGATGCATCTGTGACAATGGAAGAGGTTCACCAGTTTCTGCTAAAGGAGCTGGACAAGGGAGCTGTTCCATGTTAGGCAGACTGCAGCACATACCTTTCCCAAAAGAAAAAACCACAACAAAAATTGGTGACAGTCCTGATCCGACCAATATTTAGTAGTCTTCCTCTATTAACACTCACAGAATCAGGCCTCTCAGGGGAATGCAAGCACAGCTACCTTACGGCATGCTGGTCTTTATAGTAGAAGTAGCAGAAAGATAGAAAAGAACGATAGTTAACACAGTTAGTTCAGTTGTAAAAGCTGAGGACAGTCACTGTTAGGAATGGATGCATTCTGTAGAGCATATAAGGCTTATTAGCAGTTTGGAGTTCATTTAAGGGCCATCAGTGGCTGACCATTTCCCTCCTGAGTTACCAGGAGTTCCTCAAAAGTGGAAAAAATTGGTAGTTTATCTAGTCATTACCGTGAATGTTGAACACAACAGAGCTCTTACCTCAGTTACTTCCCTAGTAACATCCTTCCTTCACATGTAAGACACTCAAGTGTTTTTAACAAATGGGGAACTGTTTTCTTAATAAAGCTTACATACACTTTTGTCAAGCTGTCATAGGCTAGATATTCAGTTTTATCTTGTCTGGCTTAAAAGAACTCTAACTCCATTTATGACCTTTAAGGGTGAAAGTGGATAAAAGTGCCAAATGAATTAAGTAACTGTTTTCATCCATCAGATATTAAGTGTATGGGAGGACACTGGAAATTACGGACTATAACCCTGACTTCTGTAGTTCAGTTTAAAAAAGTGCTGTCAGCTCTTTATTCTGATAAAATTCATCTGTGAAAAACCTAGACTGACAGTAGCAGATAACAATTTAAATGGAACTATTTGGTAATATTTATAGCTGATTTAGAATGAACTGTAATGAATCATCATAAAGAAATCCCTAATTGGCTTGCCTTCTGTCTGACAAATGTTCCCACAAGTGTAATCGTATTAGAGAAGGTTTTCATTAATTTCAAAAGAAAACCATATTTTATGCTGGAAATGGCATAGCTGGCAGCATCATTCCATGATTTTGATAACACTTTCATTTGAATAAAGATGTCCCATCTATGTTGTGAATTAGCAATGCCCAGATATGATACATCTAAAGAACCAGCCAAAAATTTCCCTGTAGCATTTTAGAAATGCTATGTTTAAAATTATAAATACATAGAATTATGTAAAACTTTTAAAAGATTGTTCATTTGTTTTCAAAGTGGTGTGCAACGGCTGAGAAACACTCTTCACAGGAGGCACTAGAGTGTGCTGGGACATGGAAGTCTTAGCATCGCTGATACAGATAATGAAACACTGAACCAGGATAAACAGTTCAGCATTTTGTCATTTCTCTCCAGCACTTTCTGCAACTTTCCATGAACTTCAGATGAACCAACTTAGAATGAAACTGCCTTATAATCTTCACTTTTTCCTCTGGTTGAAATGTGTGTCTTTAAGCCACCATCCTCCTGCCTGCTGGTTTAATTGCACATCATTCAAAGACCAGACCTACTGTGATTGTTACTGGACTACCCAGCTTTCTTTGTAAAATGGTTGGTGTACATGTCTCGATGGACCTACTGATATCAGGAGTAGAAATCAATTCACTCCCTACATCCAATTACTTGGGTACCAGAGGGTCTGCCAAACTTTCCTAACACAGAAGTGCCATGATTATGAAACCTTCCCAACCTGAGTGGACAAACAGCTGCACGAGTATCTCTCACACCTATGGCCTTTCCAAAGCCAGAAACAGAAGATGCGGTTCTCCTGATCCATAAGGAAGACACCTGAACTATTTCACTTGGCTCTCCTCGGAGCCACTGAAGAGAAATGGGCAATTCTAAGCCATGACTTCCTAGGCTATTTTAGATGTCTACTTCCAAATGCAGTAACACTCACCCTAACTTGCCCCAAGTCTTCACCCTACTGAAGGTCTAGTTTTCTAGGTGTGCTCAAAGAGTGGTATAAATATATATATTTATATGCATTTGTGTTACAACATAGCTGGACTCAAAAGTAGTGCTAATTTCTCATTCAATAGAGGTAATAAAGAGACTGCTTGCCCAGGAAGTGAGAAGCCTGGTTTCTAGATAGGCCTTATTTAAACTTCAAGACTCACATCCTAAAGAGGCACCCATGAGGCTATAGCATGTGCTAAGTAAGTAAATACCCTCTTGTGCTGGATGTTTGTATACACAAGAAAAATCTGGGTCTTGCAGATTTGAAAGGTAGTTTCGAAAGTATGTAGCTTCTTATTGCAAAACTGTGCAGCACACAGAGGATGTTGTTCCCTATATTTTGCCCTTACTAGAAGAGGAACAAATAGCTTCAAACACTGAAACAGAAGTTACAGGCAAAGCGCTGATGCTACCATTGCATATAAAGACATCTCTTCGTAGTTTACCATGTGAAAAGGGCATTGGTCTAGTTAAACGCTAGATTGCCATTTCCTAATGCATCCAGGTGAATCAGAGGGTAAGGACTAGAATCCATTAGTCCTGTGACAAATATCATGACAAAAGCATGAGGCAGAATACACATGAGAAAACTATATTTGTAAAAAATCCATAGCAGGCAAATGAAATAGAACAAAGAAAAATCTAGAAGGATGTTCAACTGCTCTGGCATAACCACCTAAATTAGAGGACACAGAGAAGATAACAATACTTATAAACAGTGTTATGAAATACAGTCATCCATGCATAATTAAAAATAACCTGGTTTCCATAGCAGAACTAAGAAGCCATCAATTTACAAAGGCACTTCCACATTTAATAAAAAAACTAAAGCTAATTTTAGTGGATTAAATTGAGATTAAGGAGCAGTTTGTGTAATTCATAATAAAGTTTACAGGAAACAGTATGTTCTGTTATCTAGGGAAAATTCTTAAGGTTCTTTGTAGTTTATCCCACCACTAACTACAAGAGCACATGAAAATCTGCAGCATCACTCTTGAAAAAGAAGAGCTTTTATGTGAGATTTTGAAGATAACAAGTTTAAATTGACAGTAAACTGAAGGCACATTTTATGACATTTGAAAGTAGGAGCTACTAGCTTATATTATAAGCAACAAAAGCATCATAAAATTATTTCAAATTAATGTGCTCTTTAAAAGCCTAGCAAAGATTTAAGAGCAATCCTTCAGTTACAGAAACCAAAATGCGCAAATGTTTAATTCAAAAATTAAATGCCATAGCATCTCTGTTAGATAAGGTTATGTGTTTTATGAACAGATGGGTAAACTCAGCTACAGAGAAGTTAAGTAACATGTTTAAAACCACATAGCAAATCACTGGCAGAATTCAGGATGGAATTTCAAAGCCTTGCCTCTCAGTGACCTGCTCTGCCCCTTATATAATATATTTTTTATCAGAATCACTGCACTCCCAAAAGGTTAATAATGGGTTAATGACCAAGTTCTGCTGCTAAACTCATAAACACTCAATCTACTGGGAAAAAAAAATTGTAATAGGACACTTTTGAAAGATCATGGCTAAATATGCAGCTTCTACAGAAAGGCTGTGGAGCAACAAAAAATAAACACAAAGGGAAACAGGGAACTAATAGAGATCCCATCCACTTAAAATCATAGAATCATAGAATCATTATGGTTGGAAGAGATCTCAAAGATCATCAAGTCCAACCGTATACCCACTGCCACCATACCCACTAAACCCACTAAACCATGTCTTGAAGATACATACAGTGAAGAGATCACTTGATTACGACACATTCGGAGGCTCCTGAACAATCACAAGTGAACTTATGTTGACTTCTTCAGAAGTATTCTGGAAATTCCCTTTGGAAAAAAAAAAAATATTTAAGCAGTAGGTTTCTTTCCCTTTTCTAGAATAAGTACACATATTCCACATGACACCTGTCTGGGTTATGAAATAACTAAAGAAACATAGATACCTATCTTGTCAGAAATACTCTTCCCTGGCATTTCAGCTAGGCTAATGCAATAGTGTAACAGACTCTCTTTATATGTAAGACTCTGGGACATTAAAAAAAAATTCATACTTTGGACAACTCATTTTTCAATAATTATCTCCCTTCTGGGCCCATTTGTGAACGATGAGGGTGAACAATTTTTCTGGTTTGTTTTGTTTCAGCAAATACCAAGATGTACATTTATATTTGATTCAAAGTTTTGAAAGCACTAATATATTTGTAATGACGAAGTGCTGCATGTATTTATACATGGAACAGCATCTTGTTTTAAGTGGGATTGCACAGGATGTGAATGAGTGGAGAATTTGTTGTGTCATGACTTTTCCTGGTCTCAGGAAGAACAGATTTAATTTCTATGAGCATGAACACTTTTAAATTTAACTTTTTCTCTTCTCTTTTCTTGCCTTCAGCTCCCAACACCATCTGGAGAAACGGATGGAAGCCCCTGGCAAAGCCCCCTCCTTACTAAAGACAGAGGCTGACTAGAGGCTATGCAAGATGGTAAAAGCTGCATTACATTCAAAAATGCAATGTCTTCTTATGCAACAGGGAGATCTTTCTCAAGACCCTGCATGCATTGAATTAACTAAGGAACATCCTAAACATCACCATTTTTCACTTCAAGTGCAAGGCGTATTTTTTTTTGACCTTGCCATTCCAGCTTAAGCACATATAACAGCACGTGTCAGTATCTATGTATAAAAATTCAGAAATATAACACTCCACTACACACACTTCGCCCCCCGGGGAGAGAATGAGTGAACAAACACATGCCAGATGGTAGTCGCATTGCTCAGTGCACTACTGGAAGGCACTCAGTTGTTGCAGAGACAAACACAACATACTGTAAAAGCAGAAAGTCTCTACAGAGCAGTCACTTTTTGGTGCTGTGTGTTTATATACTCCTTAGCACAATGGAGTCGTGGTCTGTAACAAGGTCCGCACATACTATCGAACAAAGGACAGTGACATTTCCTAGATTTTACATGGGTGGGTGTAGAAGCTGAACAGTGGATCAAAAGCAAGGGCTTTTGATCAGGTCTGCCATCTTTTTTGTTCAAGTCTGCCATTTAATCCTCTGTACAACCACTAGGAATGGTTAATGCTAGGAATAAGACCACAAACACACAAAGAACTATTTTTTAAACTTCAAAGAACTTTAAAATACTATCTGTTCAAAGGTTGACACTGCCAGTCCTCAGTTTACGGAATTTCAATTGAATCATCTAAATTTGGGTACCATTTTCTCAATTCAGTCATAAGTATTAATTGTTTCCTTTTATTGTATGGTAGACTTGGTAGCATGTTTTGACTACCTGACACTTTCCACTGTAGAGGATTCTGCAGGGAACTTTACTTTGAGAATTGTACTGAAGGCCAGTGCATTTGCTAGCCTTTAAAAATCAGCAGGTAGAAATTTTCAAGTGGCAGCTTGTCTTTTATTTTATGCAATTTCACTCAAATTTTGCGGGATGATTTGAGAGGAGGGGGAAATGTTGTTTTCCTTCTGTTGCTTTTGCTTCTTGGAAGATTTTGTCAAGGTAAGGCCTCTCAAAACAGCCACTCAAAATAGCTGAGACTTTGCACTTACAATAGCTACAGAAACTGCTATGGGAGCAGGGAGATCAGAATAAGTCTACATGGCTATAAAGTCCATCCCATAGTTCAAGTGCTAAGTCGGAACTTATTAAGGTTTCAGAAGTCACAACAAGCTCTAGATCTACAAGGCAGTTAATCTTAACAGTGCTTAACATTAAAATGTGCAATTACCTTTTGTCCCTTAGAAAAACCACACAAATCTGAGCAAATTATGTTAAAATAGTGGAAACTGAAGTTCTTTTTCTTCACTGTGCAAGCTGGACTCTGCTTGCTTTTGCACAACAGCTGAAAGAGCTGGCCAGTAAAGGGAGGTAGGATTGGATGGACAATAGCAAATCTGAAATTTCTTTACTTCTTTTTTCTATCTAAATTACAATCTTCTTGTCCTAAGCATAGGATTATTACTTGGTGGTTGTGGGCCACCCTGGTACCTGATATAAGAAGAGTGTGTCATTCAGGACTTCATCCACCAGGTAATTATAAATACATTAATCTTACAGTGAGTTGAAAGACCAGAAAACCTACCATTGTACCTGTAATTGGAAGTTAAGTATTTTCAATAAAGGAGGCTCAGACCTGGACAGCACTAATGGGTGGACGAGCTGAACAAGTTTATAAAAGGACAGGCACGCTCACAGCTGCATATCAGCTGTTTCACTGCATCTGTGTATTTTCAGTGCAGGGGATAAAGTGCCTTCAAGGCTTAAGTCCAGAGGTCTATAAGCAATACTTAAGTATTTCCTCCATCTCTAATATGCACATATACATTTAGAAGGCAGAGACAGTGAATCAAATTCTGCACATTAAAAGGACTGGATTTTTTATTGTTCTAAGACAACTAAATTTAGCAGATGGCCTGCACAGCGTTGTTGCATATTTCTGCACAAAATAAGCTCTAGTCCTACTTTCATTTTGTGTCTCTGAGTATTACTAGCGTAAAATAGGGCACAGTCTAAGAAATGATGAGTTTTTTTCTCATCCTATATGTGTCTCTCATTCACTTTTTGGCATGCAGGTATTTCTGTTTGTCATGCTGTAATGGATTTCTTGCAATCCAAACGGCTTTGTCAATACTACTGAACACTCAGAAACTTAATATATATATTTAACAAAAGCCTGTGTGTCACAGTTCAAATTGAAGCACAAGAGGCTCACCAATAAATGCTGCAGCTGAGGCTGAGATAAATATTCACTAACAAATCAGATATTTCACATGTAATTTCATGAACTGTACAACAAATTTAGGACAAGAGGAAACAGTCTCAAGTTGTGCCAGAGGAGGTTCAGGTTGGATATTAGGAAGAACTTCTTCACTGTAAGAGTCGTTAGGCATTGGAATGGGCTCCCCAGGGAGTTGGTGGAGTCACCATCCCTGGAGGTGTTCAAAAAATGTTTAGATGTGGTGTTTCAAGACATAGTTTAGTGGGTTTAGCGGGCATGGTGGCATCGGGTATACGGCTGAACCTGATGATCTTTGAGGTCTCTTCCAACCATAATGATTCTATGATTCTATGATTCTATGAAAGAACTATATAACCTATTTTAAGCATGTCAATGAATTGAATGCCGCTGGAACTAATCAAAATACAGTGATATCAAAATAGAGAAAGATGAAAATCAGACATGGGAGAAGAAAACAGATTTTTTAAATCTATTTTCTTCTGTTATGGATCCTTAAGTCTTGTTCAGGTCATTAGAAATCTAAAAAGTCATAAACAATGGCTACACAAATTAAATGCATCTAGATCTCACAAATATCATGTATCAGTCAAATCTTGTTAAATCAAGTTTTCTGTTATTTTCCACGGTCTTTATTCTGCTTTATCATCTGTAACTGTACAAACTGTTAAAACACATCAGCGTGAAGCTGCTAACAACAGCTCACTGAAGAATGATTGCAAAACCAACTAACTGAAGTTCCCCAAATGCCCACTCTTCCCTTCCCCAAAATAAAGTCCTATGAAATTAATGACACTCTACATGGTCTATAAAGTCTTGTTACAAAGGAGAATATCGCTTGATCTGATGATTTTTTTTTTCAGTACTAGACAAGCTGATGGCACTAGCAGCAAGGTAACTGGGAGTTCACATTAAAAATGTGCACTAGAATTTATTTCTCAGCAATGCAGTTCAATAGAATTTATATATAATGAGCTCCATAGTAGTCTGAAGATGAAAGATGATGACTTATTAGAAGAGAATGTTTATCTGAACATTACCACAAACAAGTATTTGATGAAAGTGTCAGCTCAGTATTTAGAGATTTACTTTCTTCTTTACTGGCATGCCAGAGAACCAAAAGACTATCTGCAGGTTTTGAAGCTTTGACAACATGTTGGCTGCTTAGCAGTCTATAGGAAAATCAGAGAGAGAGATTAAAACTTATTTTTAGAATTCATGGCTACCAATATATAGAAAGAATGTCTTTGAAATGGCAGACGCTTCTAACACTCGCACATTTCACAGAACTGTTTCTCTGCTTATCCACCTATCTGTAACAGTCAACATGAGAATGAGGAAGTATGCAAAAAACAGTAAATATTTTTCCCTAAAATTGAATAAAATAATCCTTGCAGTTTCATTCTGGAACTTTTCCCTTTTTCTTAAAACAAATGGAGGTAAATATCTATGAGTTTTATATAAAAATAGTATTTGAAAAAAATGTTTACTGTTGATGTCTTCATTCAATCCTCTTACTTAATATAGCAAGTTTTTAATTAAAAGTTCAGAAAAAAAATAGCATACCTACTTCATACGAAGTCTCTACAAAGAAAGGTTTTTTATTTTTAGTTCTGCTGCATACAGAAGATAATCTACTTCCTAGAGATTGGCTTTGCTTTGCTGCCAATATCCAAACTAAGAAATTCTGGGGCTATGGAGGATTTGAATCAGTTGCTAGCCAGCATTTTTAGGGAATATCTCCATCCTTATAGCACACTGGGTTCTAGCAAGTGACTGGCACAGGAATTACACTAAGGTATGGAAGGAGGGATGCCTCCTCCTGAGTACAGGAAATTAGCCACATGTAGCCAGAACTTGGCTCTATACCACCTACTCTGTCCTGCTGACTACATTGGGGCAGAACTACATCAAGGAAGGATAAAAACACAGGCCTATCAGGAAGGAACTCAACCCACCCAAATGTGGGCTATGTTGCCACTGGAAAATATCCAAGAATCCACCAAGGGAAAGGCTGATCACTATGGCTGCAGAAGTGCAGGATGCAATGCCCAGGCTGGGACCTGCACTCACAGGTCCACAAAAATCAAGTCTGGAAAGGTGCTCAGCAGTCATCTGCCTTTCATGATGGCTAAGAGCAGACGTGTCTGTGCACAAGCTTTTCCCTACGCTCACACAGTTTATTACTCCTAGGAGTAGCTGTACTTTAATATTTGTGCTTCATTATTGTTGTAGCTTTCTCCTCTATATTTGCATCAAAATATATACAGGGAGGATTGTCACATTCCAGAACTAAGACATTTTTTTGGAGCTTTATTACTTTTTAGAAATATTTGATATATGAGGCGATGTAGATGAAAATTGAGGTATCTTATGATTTAATTAGATTCTCAAAGGGAAGATTATTTTCTTCTCCTTAATTCAAAAATAGTGCTCTTTTATCTTTATGTAAATTAGTTGAGTGCAATTTGTAGAAAGATTATTCCTTATGCTGACCAAATATTACCTTTCTTGTGTGTTCCATGGAATTATTTAATTCAGTGATGCACACAGGAAAAAGTAATAAATTTTTTTAAAAGTTGAATAAAAATTTGGAAGCTATCCTTAATTCTTCTTCACTGTTGTCTTTTTATGGGGCAGAAAATTAAACACATATGAAATTAAATGCAAAAGTTTCATGCAAATAGTAAACATAACGAAAAAAATTCTGCAAATTCCCTGAACTATATTACCCTCATGTAAAGTTTAATTAATTCATTTTTATTAATTTATTATTTCTACTCTAAACAGGAGTCTTTCTCCTGTGGCTAATTTAGCCCTGGGAAACTGCATATTTGTAACATGGGAAAGGATGTCTTGGGGGAATGTGGCTGATTAAACAACAAAAAAAGAGCAGAAAGGAGGAAAGAAGAGAACTCTGCATCTCATTGGGTAAGATGCCACACATAAGATGGGTGAGAAAATATGCTGATGTCTAAGGTGGCACTGGTGGTCAGCTGGGGCCTGACAAAAATTAGATCCTGTTTATTCACTATTAAACCATGTTTGAGCTTGTGATGTCCTGCTCTGGTTGTAATCAGTTGCAACCAGTGGAGTACTAGGATAACCACAGTGTTGAATCCTGATCACTCACTCACATCCTTCCAGACTGATTTAGCAATAGGCAGCAAAGTCACTAGCTCTAATTTATTTACAATTAAAAAAAAAATAAATTACTGGTGAAAACATATAGGAAGTTGATTTGATTCTTTTCTGTGAAATCCTATTATAACTCAAAATGTGTTTTAAAGAATTATTTTGAAACAGAAATAACCTCATAATTGGCATCTTCTCTAGCAAGCTATTACTCTTGCACACTTACACAGCAGTGAGATTTTAAAGACAACATCCCTATCTTTGAGACCTGCCTGGGTAAATGTGATTCAAAGCTTTAACTAGAACTTTAAAATGCCTATCCTTATGTTCTTAGATGAACAGATTACCCTTTAACTGCTAATGTTTGGAATTAGACATTGCCTACCTATTTTTTCATTCATGATAGCAGGTAAATGAAGAACAGCTTCTCCCTAGCCTCTAGCCCCTATCCTTTCCCCTGCTCTTCAGTACTTAGCATATTAGAGACAGAATTGGAGGCATCTGATCATGCTGATTAATTATCACCCAGAACAATGGTGGGAAAAGGAGTGTTCAACATCTAGTTTAATGTTCAATGACAGCTTCATAGCTGAAGCTGCTCTATCACAGTCTGAAAGGACCCAAGGTAGAAATCCAGGCACTATCAAAGTGTATGGCAAAATTTTATCAAATGAGGGGTCAATAGGTTACCCACAAAGAAGGCAAAAAAACTAAAAGCAATTTTTCTATTGATTCCCCAAAAAAAGAATTTGCTGTCTGCGAAGAATTTTGCAGCAGTTTGAAGAGCCTTCACTAAAATTAAATTTTACCCAAATTTCCAAACTGTGTCAGTTTGAACATAACTCAGGTTCATTAGTGTCTTTAAACAAAAAATTCTAAGCAAACTCTATGTCTTTTAGGTATCATTACTAAGGCATTATGTTCTTCCAAATGAACAGTTGTATTGGTTCAAACCATAGGTATCCTTAGGCCCGTAACCAATTTCCCATTATTTCCTAACCACCTTCTTAGCACTTACGAGTCTATAGACCTCTGTTTTTCACCATTTCAAAAGTGACTTTGTCTGCTTGCCACATATGTGCACCATTCCATGACTTGTTCATTGTTATTGCTCTTCTCTAAATCTTTTCCTTTTCTATGACATCTTTCTAAGTTGTCAAGATCAGAATTGCACACTTTGTTCAAGATTCAGACATACCATGGATTTATACGCTAATAAAATTATGTTTTCTGTTTTATTTTCTGTTTTGTCCTTCTCATTTATAACATATTTTGACAGTGCAGGGGAGTTAAGTCTTATTGAGTAATAAGTACATGCTTCTACAGAAATCCTGTAATCCCAAAATATTATTCATTAGTATTAATATTCACTCAGTTCCTGTTATTTTTAATGTAAAATTAAGATTTTTTTCTTAGACACATTACTTCACATTTATCTACACAGAATTTCAACTGCCACTTTATCATTCAGTCATTCCAAAATAAGAGCTTAGTTACTGACCGTAAGAGAAATAAACAAGAAAAATAGTTCCACTAAATTATTAATTTCACTCACGTAGCAAACCAGAAGTTAAAAAGTTCTGCATAGGAAGTGGTGAAATCATTTGTACCCTCCGGGAACATTTCAATATTTGTATGAAATGTAATTTGTCATAATCCAGATAAACAGAAATATCCTACACTGCAATCTGTGAGATATACAGTTAGAGAAGGATTGCTTTGCTTCCTGTACTTGTATGTGATAGAAATAGCACTAATATACAGATCAGGGTCCATCCCAAAGTAGCTGTCTTTGTCTTCTCTGAGGTCGTATCCAGGGAAAAATGCATACACACAGGGGCTATAATTGAGACAAAAATACTCTTAAAAAACAACCCAAAAACCAAAACAAAATAAAAAAATGAAAAAAATTCAGCCACAGGCCCAGGAAGAATGTGTCAGCTGTGAATAGCTCAATTTTGACAGGCCTCAGTGAGGATGGCTTCGCACAGCACCTGTAAGCAATTAGGGAAGCCTCTGCCTTGCCAACTGGAGCTTCACACACCAGCGGTAGCCAGAGCGGACCCTGGAGAATACCATGTGTCATCGTGCAGTGACAACCAGGTTGACGTCGCTGAATAATCTCAGTGATCCATCTTCTGGGAAACATATTGAAAAAACACTATCTGTAACAGCATGCATAGAAATGCAGGGAGATCTCACACAGAAAATAATACTGCTTGGTTCAAGTGACAAAGTCCTTGCGCTGCTTCCAGGACACCTTAATTGAGTGTTTACTTAAAAATGATGGTCAGGTCTAAATTATTAGGACAAACAATCTGATCAACAAGGAATAAATAGGTACTCTCATGTCTTACAATAAGTATTTGCATATATACAAAGAGGAGTGAGAAAATTCCGTTCTGCACACGTGTGAGTGTTAAAATCCAGTGACCGCTAACACTGCTGGTCACAGACCCTACAAACTCAGCCTCGATTACACCTAAGAAAACCAAGAGCTTGACATAGCCAAAATGCGTTAGAAACACATAACTGCATAAAACTTACATCTTCGTGATCTTCATGTGAATCAGAAGCACATACTAAATATTAATGTAAATATTGTAAATGTAAATATTGTAAACATCAAATGCAGCAGACATGAAAGGAAGAGTAATTTGCTTACTGACTACAGGAAAATATCTGTCTTGCTTAATATTGCTATTAGGCTTGTAAATCACCCTCAGCTCTGCAGCCTTGCAGAACGCCTTTTCAACATTGTTGAGCTTGCTGACCTGTAATGATGCAGAAGCTTGAAAGGTGAGAATGCACAATTGTAATTTTTATGAATAATTATCAAGAAATGCCTTATCAGAAACTGCCATTGGTTGCCAATATACTGACACTGACGGCAAAGCCTAGATAGCATTAGTTCAAGATGAGAAGGTGCAAAGTCAAAAGAAATCCCTTGATGAAAAGTCCTATGGCACAAATAACAGGAGCATTAACTTTCTAGCTGGGACTTGAGTAACTGGAAAGCCAGTGAAAAGGCATTAATTTATTGCACAGATTATTTTTAAAGGTCCATATGAGTTTGCTTCATACCATTTCTAGACTACAACTTTACAACTTTTTTTTTTTTTTTTTTTAAGAGAGAGAAGTGTTAATAGTTTGGCTAATGAAAGCAAGCAGTGTAGATGTATAAGTGTATAACATCTTATTCTCTAAATGGTTCTATCAAAGGGTTTGTGTTTAACACAGTAACTTCATACATATTCACCCACATAATAGCTCTAAAATTTACTAGTCCCTGCCTCGATCAGAGACAGCCTCAACCAAGTTTCTCATGTATCCTGAGTAGAAAAAAACAGGCTACTGTTACAGCAAAGGGGAAATAAATTTAACAATTGAGATATGTCTTGTCTTAGGTCTTCAGATGAAGGATCTTGGAGACAAGCTCAACACAGCTCATGACAGGTTCTCTTCATTGCAAAACCAGCACCTGAAGATGCACCTCAGCGCACCCAGGCAGAGAAGAGTGGGTGCAGCTTACCCACATGTTGGCCTGAGTCCGTGCAACAGACGGTATTTTTCAGTTTGCTGTGCAGAAAGGGTGGACTAAATTCAACATATTCCTGACTTTTTTGATTCATTTTATGTAAAGTCAGTGTCTGCATGTCCAGTGATCTAATACATGCTAAGTCCGATTCTGTGTTCAGTACTTACATATTACAGTTAAGCATGCTGTACGTGAAGTTCTGCTGGATACCATGGCTATGCATACCCAAACACCTATTGTAAAGTAGGTTCAAAGAGAATCAGATTTTAAGAATAATATGATTTACTAGGTACCTAGGAAAGTCCTGAAATTTTTTCTTCTGGTAACAACAAAAGAGAATACAATTACTTTTAAAAAGTCTCACCTTGTACTTTAAATTTGTATATGAATTATTCGGCCATTTTTTATGAGCACCATGGAAAATGCAAAACAAGGCTGTGAGTACAGAAAAAAAGGTTTCAGGAGGCCTCAGGAAATCATAAAAAAGCAAAAAGGAATGAAGAAAACAGATCTTACAGCGCTGACAGCTGGATTTATAGCTGCCATAAAATGGTTTTCCTTTTTAGCCTGTGGTAGATTACAAGAAGCCTGAAGTCACCAACTACACAATCAAGTGAAGACACTCAGACTGTGGAGTCTAAACCATGATTTCTTTTCATACTCTAGTTTTCACCAATCATTTGAATTTGCATTCTGGATTTCTAAATAGATATTGCTAATGCAGACAGAGCTCCTTTTCCTCAGAGGGTGAAAATTCATGTACTTCCTTTGGATGGAATAGGAGACTGGTCTTTTAGACCAGCTGATGCTCCAGCCTGACATTCAGAGCAGACACAAGTGCATATATCAAGGCAACTAATTAAATCAAATGCACCCATATGAAATTTACAGCCTCCTACACAATTGAGTCTAACAAAAATGTGCAGCCTACAGGAAAATTTTAAGTTGAAGAATGATATGCTGTTTAATGTTTTTGTGAAGCAGTTACTCAGATGCTTTTAAAATTGTAAGATAGTCTTTAAAAAAAAGCAAAAATTGGACTACAGGATGAGAAGACTGAGATTATGTCAGTACATTTGCACAGTCAATGGCTTTCATTGCCATGTAGAGTATAATTCAATATTTATCTAACATACAGTTTGGCATTCCTTTATTTTTTAAAAACTCATCTTCTAGGGTTTGGTTTTGCAACAGAAAGTTGTTCACTGGAGCAAAGCACTAGAAATTTGTTGATAAATGGCATGAGCAGAGTTCACAGAATATTTGTTGGTTTTCTCTGATAACGTAAGCTGGAAGCAAGGAGGTAGAACGTTTTGTTCCACAATTCCTAAAGTACATCTGCATTGCAGATGACTGAAAAGTGAAAACTAGAACAAATGCACCTGCGTGGATCTCCAGCTACCCCACTTATGATAGCAAGACTAGTGCATTTGGGACTAGCTCAGCTGCCTCCATACTGCACAGCATTGTGCACTGGGGACACACTAGACAGTCAGATGAATTAGCTACCTAAAACACATATAATATCACCTTTTTTCACTCATGGCAAATACTGCTGCTTCTCAACTATTGTGGTTCAGAATAAGTTAGTCCCCAGCATTGAAAAGCACTCCGTGCATTAAAGAATGATTGAGTAAATGGTTGCATGTCTTATTTGCAGTTTGGTTTGTTATTGTTAAAAGTTTGCCATTATTACTTTCCATATGTCAGTACATAATTGTGTCCTTTTTTTTATTCAGTTTTCCAATTTTTGATCAGCCTTGTACAAACAACTCCTCCAGAATGTCCTTGAAAGAAATGTTCTCTCCGCTAGATGTGAAACAAATCTGTCCCTGATAAGCAAATGGAGGGAAGAAAAAAAAAGATTTTAGGACAAGTAATGGATAAATACTGTATAATGTAATGGAAGCTGTAAGCTGAATTATAGCACTGAGTCATTTTTCAGTGTTGTGGCCAGGGTTGCTTTATCAGTCTGTTTTTTCTCTACCACTAAGCAGACTCCAGCTGGGACTTTTCAAAGCCATCTAAATTTGGACATGTACTTTTAATTTCAAATAAACTGGTGCCCAAATCACTTAGACTTCTTTCAAAGCCACGACATCACTAAGCTGACATCTTTTCTTCAGGACAGCATGAATAGGGTTTATCTGAGGGAAAACTCAGAAAGGGTCTGTGAATAGCTGAGGTATAAACAAGCGCTCCATCTCCAGGAGCAGCTGGTGCCTAGGAGGGAAGCACAGGCTTAACCTTTCCCCACCCACCTCCAGCAGGACCACATATTTTCATATGTCTCCACAAGTGTCCATTCCGCCTGAGAGGAAGGCAAGATGATTACTGGCAAAGCTAGAGCTGGGAATCACATCCACATACAACTCCATTGCAGAGGGTAATATTTACAGTGAATCTGTGATCCAAGTCCAGGCACATAAAGTCAGTTTAGGTAATACAAAGTGTATTTATAAGACAACCCTTCTTTGATGGTCAGGCCAGTTTTAGTTTCCTGTCACATTCTATTTCCTCTGCACCATTTCTTGTTGTCCAATCTATATTTTGCTGATACAAATGAGGATTATATTTTTTCAGCCGCTTCATTTCACTGATAGGATATGCTGTGCAGCCACACAAATACCTATAACAACACAACTGAGGAAAAGGCAAACAGGGGGGAAAGGAGGCAGAATGGAAAAGAGGGAAAGGACTTGCGCAAATATAAGAGCATCCTTAAAGCCAGCTTCATCACTGCAGCCAGAGATGTGTTGTAAAATGGTACAGTTACAAAAGCTGCGCAACAGCCACTGCTCCTCAACTGCATAATAAAAGAGCAGATGGCTGAGAGACCTCAGCAAACAGTGCCCGTCCACATAGGGCCTGTGAGGAGACAAGGGAACAGAGATACCCATAAAGTAAGTGCTAATTCTCATTGTCCCCTGCATAGGCATGGACGGTCACCTTATTGTTAATTTTCAAGGAACCGTTAACACCCAATTAAAAATTCTTTCTAGATCTTATTTGCTTATTTTTAATTAGACATCTGAAATCTTGCAGATAGGGAAGACAAGGAAAAGATAGAAAGCAGAGCAAAATAGCTGCAAAGCAGGACACGTGATGGAGAGGAGCCTCAGGGTCCTGTGCACAGAATGATGGACATGGCAGTGCTGCAAGGCTGGCAGAGGACTGCTGCTGGGCAGCAGAAGGGTCTGTGCCCAAGTGTCAGGCTGGGTTAGGGTTTTAACCCCACGTACTACCTCAGTGATGACATGCAGTGTGAACATAGCTGTACGGTGTCCCTCTGTTTAAAGGGCTCCTCAAGACCAAACTGATTTAGCTTACATATAAAATCTCTAACTCAAAACTTATCTGAATAGGATGATGAAATCAGCACCATCAGGTATGAAAATATTCTGCTTTCCACCAGCCTTGCCTATTGCCCCCTTTTCCCTTCACTTCCTTACCTGCGCACTCATTGCTTCTTTTTCACTTTCATTTTCACTAAATGAATAGAAGAGGGTCACCATATTTCTGTTGAAGATGCATGCTTGTGAAGAGGCATGCAAGTCAGATAAGTTAGCTTCACTACATATGTAGTACAGTTCATCTGACCCATGTCAAGCTGTCATCAGTCCAGAATTTGCAATCACAGACATTAGATAAATAGTAAAAAGCCTATCTACATTGAATTTCAAAAAGAGGACACTTAGCAAACCTACATGTATCATTACTTTACTTAAGGACAAACTGCTCAATCAGAGAATGGAGTAGAGCTATAGAGCTGTTCAAACATCAGAATCCTTATTTCAGAGAAAATGACACATTTTTGAGACTGTTTTCATCTAAACCTGTCTGGAACAAAAGTTGTACCACAGAGTTTGAGAAAAACTATTCCTTCACCAAAATCAAAATGTTATATTTT
The DNA here is from genome assembly GCF_000690535.1 of Cariama cristata. NCBI lineage: Eukaryota > Metazoa > Chordata > Aves > Cariamiformes > Cariamidae > Cariama > Cariama cristata. Next base: position 25,676 of record NW_009606845.1, on the reverse strand, counting down.
TTATTCCAGCCTCTTTAATATTACTCCATATAATAGGAAATGAAAAAAAAATTTTAAAATTGAGCTCATTTTCCAAATACAAGATAAAAAATTTACAGAGAAGTCAAACATACCAGTCTGATTTTTTCTAGAAGAAATTGACCCATTTCTGCTTCTCACAACTTTAGACATCTACTAGATCAATGTCTCGAGCTGAACTGCCCACCCAGAACTCCTTTTGCAGTCAGTGCAGACACATGAACTTTTAGGGTCTGATGCATCTAATTTAGACATCTTCTTTAGGATGAGATGAACTGAGCCCTGAATGTACTTACTTTTCCCTAATAACTTCAATGATAGGATTATTAGCTGTGCTGCTGTCTCCATACAGCAAGGTGAGTAACCGTATGGTGGGCAGAGCCACTGAACTGTGCTTCATAAGCATCCAGTTTTTAGAAACAAAGTGAGCTTCACCCAAGGAGCTGGCTGTCAGGAGGCAGCAAATTGCAGTGGTTTTTGACCTGCTCACTGTCTGACTTCAGACAAATTCATGTCAGCACTCTTGTAACACTCTATCTGTCACTCTCCTTCTTAATACTCAGGGGAGAAATAAACATGGACCTGGTTATCATGAAAACATTTACCTGTTTATCATGAACCTGCTCTAAAAAATGGGAATCAGTTTACCACTGTGGTCTTCTGCATACGTCCCTCAAATTGTTCAATAGGGCCTCTTGTCTCTACTCCTGACAATTAATCCTGCAGAGTCAAGCTGAAATCTGAAAGTCAAGCTTGGCTTTCCCTTCTTGAGCATTGTCGGTCTGCACGAGATAATCCGCTGCCAAATAGTCCCCTGAGGACAGTAGTGCAGCTCCCATGTCTGCATTGTAGTGGAAGTGACCTCAATAACGAGTTCTGCTGATGGCACACAGGAGGAACAGAGGCCACAGCTTTTTCCTACAGTTATATCAGTTCAACAAAGTTAAGAGAATTAAACAGGCACGAGAACACTATGGGAGACAATTGCTGAAGGGAGATCTGGCTGAACAAACAAGAAACTGCCATGGCTGCAAAATCATTTCTTCCAGTAGGACTGAATTCATTGTTCCAGTACTTCCATTTCCCTGTCCTTTAAAAAGCGGCAGTGCACCTTCCTACAGAGGTGCTGGAGGATTTTAAAAGAAGTTTGGGAAATGTTTTGCTGATATGCATAGCATAGTATCTGCATTTTTGAGATGCAAATAGATTATTTCTAGTTGCAGAAATTTTGCTGCCTCTGGGCAGGGAAAACATCTTAGTGTCACGGGCAGGGAGGAAGGCATTGCTTTATGCCATGAGGAGTTGTCATGTTGCTCTGTGAGCAGTGGAGACTGCCAGGTTTTAGCTTTGGCAAGAGATCTAGAGCAAACCTGGACGATCTGCGTATATACCTCCATGATCATTTGTGTGAGCATCCATGTTGTTTCTTTAAAGTTCTATAAACTATAAAAACAACCCCTGTGTAACATTGACCTCAATGCATTGGGACTGCAGCAGGACAGGTGAGCTGACTCTTTATAGTGCTGTTGGCTGCCTTTTGTATTAGGAAGGCAGATTCCCAAAGTGCAGATGTCTGCCACAGCAGGTAGAACTGGGAGCAATGACACTTTCATGAGACATTTAAAATCTGCAATTTTATGGTGTCCAGGGGAACTGGCAGGCAATATTCACCCCAAACCTACAGGCAAGTTTTCAGTACTCTCTCTCTCATCTTTCTCAACCTTCTATGAATCATACACGAGGCATACACATCTTTTGCCTTCCCCCTCTAATGTTTTAATCTATTCCTAGAGTTTCCTTCACATGCTGTTGTATATTTTTGCTATATCCCTTACAATTCTGTGACCATCTTTCCTAGGAATTCAAGTTGTCCTTCTTTCACTGCACACAACAATGATACCCTTTCCTGTCCACTAAGCTGGGCTGTTCAAGGTCCTGTCCAAAGAACAGCAGGGGTTGTGTGTCCTGTTGGAGCACTACAACAGAACAAAGATTTTAGAAATAACTATGTACAATTGTATGCAATATATTCTATACTCAGAGAACTGAGAATTAACAGAAGTTTAGGTAATGACAGTATCATGTTAACTATAATGGGATTGGGTTTTTTTGTCTCACTGGTAAGTAGTACTTCGAAATAGGAAAGCCTTGTCTTTAGCACATTCTAATAATCTCCTTTTTCAGTGATTTAACTTTGTCAGTGTTTATACACAGTCTGACACTTCAAAAATTTCTGATGTACATGCTTTAAGTCACGTTCACTGTGCAAGTCTATAATCTAGCATGTATTTTTCACCTAGTAATTTCAAGAAGTCCAAGTGTACTAATGGAAAATGTCCATGTGCTAGAGACAGTATTTTGAAATTGAATAGAGAAGTGAAAAAAAGTAATTTAAAAGGTTGTTACTTTCCAATACCAGCACTGAAATCACAACTGTGGTTAGTGTGGTTAATGACGTATATTGAATTACAGCATCGAAGTCCTACTTGTCCAGCAGAAAACATCTTTTTGATGGGAAGTCAATGTCACTTAGCAAATTCATTCTGAAGAGAAGAAAATACTCCAAAGAATGAAAGAAGCCAAAGACTCAGGAACATATAAAAGTGCTTTCTTTTAACAATTCAGGACAAGTTTCACAGGAAAATGTTAGCAACAGTCATATGACAAGGACAGAATTTCAACAAATCACAGCAGCATGAAGCCAATTAGAAATGTAAAGGCAAAAATTATTCTACTGTTATTGAGACATGAGTGAGGCTTCAGAATAGAAAGCATCATTCATTTTGCCCATGTCATAAATTTACATGTAAGAGGAAGATTATGACTTTGCTCATGATTCTGATTTCAAATATCAGTGAGGCATTTCACGTCAGTAATCCAAAGCAGTAGGAAAGGTCTCCTTGTTAGCAAACACCATATGTGTAATTTGTGCATGTGACTTTTTCATATATACAGTAGCCTATAGGTATCAGTAGATAGGTGGTATTTGTCCTCACTGACATCTCAATGCCATTTAAAGATCCTGCCAACATCCATTTAAACTACGTAATAAACTGATAAGAGATGTATTTACCAGCCAGCATCACTAAATAAATAGTAGAGCCTTTACTGAAAGGCAAACTAAAAACAATTCAATTGCTGGAGTTTACAAACTATATGACAGAAAATGGGAGAGCAGAAAATGTTAATGATCATTGCAGGACATATGAGATTCTGTCTCCTGAGCCCTATGCCTTATCAGCTATGGCATTGGGCCTCTTGCTGAGCAAGTGCAGCACTACTTAACTGGAAAACATGGGCATGCAGAAGAGGGTAAATATCATAGATGTTTTCAGGGAAGAAAAAGTTCTTGCTGTACTCTTGGTGGAGAACTAATTGCAGACCAATTCCTTTTCCTTTCTGTCAAGCACTCTTGTTTGCTGTCTGCGCCCAGGCTTGCTGCTCCTGGTGCCATCAGGGGCTCCCTACGGACATTCCTCTTTGGTTGCAGGCCTCCAACCTGTTCCTGCTCTTTCTCCTAACTGATGCCTACAGTCCACTACAAACCACCTGAGCAAGACTCAGTGCCTGCAAACAGACTGTCTGCTGAGTAAGGACAGCCTGAATCAAAACCACACAGCTTTGACAAAGTACTATATATTCAGCACAAAAGCATCACAGAGAAAACCATTCAGAAAACAATCCATAGCTCTTTCCAGGCTGTCACTCAAATTCTGCAAGGAGACTCTAAGGCTCTTGATCTGACTGAAGGACACCAAAAGGAAGAAAAACAGTAAGATCAGATGCCTCCCTTCCCTGTAGGAGTGCAACTTGAGACCAGTCACCTGCCTTGCCTCAGCGCCAGGGATTTGCATTAAATTACTACTTTGTGATGTGAGCTCCTGCAATAAACTTCCCTGGTCTGAACCACTGAGGTAGACATCACATCTGTAATACAGTCAGAACAGTCTCTGAATGTTCCCCATAGCCTTAGTGTCTCCAAAGTTGCTATGAAAGTTTCATTCAAAAAAATTGTTCTCAGTAGATGAGAAGCCTGTTTCTAGTCTTTGCTTAGAAACAGTCACAGAGAGATTACAGGACCAAGCTGTTCTTCTAATCGAGGCTGCAGGTTTAAGGAGCTCCTCAGTGACAGATGGTAGAGGAATATAGAACCATCACACTTGCTAAATCCCCAATCTGATCTGAAATTTAAATAACCTGACTCATTAAAGGATAATGCATATGCACTTATACAATGTAGAAAACCCAGAGCAATCTAAATCAACAAGCGTGATTTCAATGCTTAATGTTAGTCTGTGACAGGTCATTAAGAAGTATCAGCTTTGGCAGAGGGTACTATTTCTTGGATAATAATGACAGCAACGGGGGGTTGTCACAAGGACAAGCAATCTCTGCTAAAACACAGAGACTTTATAGCTGCAGCCAGAAATCATGGTTCTTAAATGATGTAAAAAGGATCCGGAAAACTGTTATTTTCAAAAACAGCAGGAGTACATACCTACAATTGCTTGGTTTTGTCTACTACATTCAGGATAACACGGTATCCATGCATTGCAAGACCTGAATATAACTGCTATTTAAAATCTTTCTAGTGCCACGCCAACATACTGTTTAGTTCCCACTTTTCTTTCCTCCTCTTCCCCTCCTAAACAGCACCAGTAAACTATTTTAATTTAATAAGGCCCCCAGAGTGTTGTTATTTACATACACTTTACTGTACCATGGGAGTCAGTTGCATTTGTAATAGATTGCATCTGGATAACTGACGAAATTTAGACATTAAGACACATAGCTCGAGACAATGTGCAAGAATTCAATGCCAAGCACTAACTGTGTTAAGAGCAGTAATTTCAGTTTAGGGGAATCATCACACAGAACTTGAGCTTCAGGTGCTGATTCTATTTCATTTGTAAGAGTACAACAACCTTCTGTGGTGAAACTGGCCTGGCTGGTGCTATTCTCTGCAAGGGAAGGGACCATGTGAAGAGAAAGGGACAAAGTCTTATTGCATTGCAGAGATGTCCAACGCAGGGAGTTAGGCAGACAAGTAAAACTGCACCAGGTTCACGTGGAGCTGGCCAGGCCCTTTACAAGGCTAAGAACGTGGAGAGGTAAAAGGAGATGGAAAGCAGTACTGTGCTTTTGTCATATTACTGTGATTAATGTATCTGAAGCAATCCTAACAATCAGAGCAGAGACATTTTCTCAAAGACATTTTCTCAAAACTGCTTAATAAAATTCTAAGCACATTGAAATAATAAGAAGCAGTAATCAGTATTTTTTAAAAAAATCATCCTTCTCAACAGAAAAGGAGTTACTAGATATGTCAACAACAAGGGAAGGAAAAAGTGAGGATTTTTCAGTTGTTTACATTTTTTAAATTTTAAATCAGCTACTTAAATGATTGTGACACTCTTCCATGGATATTGTACCTGATTTTAAATTCCATTTTCTACAGCTGCCTCTAAGTGATGTTTCCTCGTATACTAAGCGTGCCGCTTTTTTTCCTTCCTTCCTTAATTTTTTTTTTATTTAATTCTGATTCAAGAGCTTAATCCAACTGAGTGTTTAGTTCTTTACTACTGTTAGTCTGAGGCACTGTGTGTCATGTTATTACAGCACTAGAGGAAAGTGGCTGTTACAGAAAAGTGATTTATATTGTAGGATGGCAATTGAAGAAAGGAACAAAGGAGGAAAGAGTCTGGAAAATACACTAGGAGTTCGGTACCAATGTGTAGAGAGTAAGGGAAGTAGCTGCATATCAGCACTGAAGCTCTTAAAATAATGACCTTTTCAACTTTGTCTGGATTCTGAGTTAGCTGAAAGACAATCATACACCACTGCTGATAAAAAACAGAATTAGACTGGAGAAATCTGTGGAGGGAAAAGGAAAAAAAAAAAGGCATTTTACTTAGCATTTACGATTGTTGATGTGGAGCAACATTAGATAATGTGAAACACAGCAGCCATGGCTGTAACACAACAACTGCTCTCAGCCGGAGAGGAGGCAGGCCAGGCTCGCGGGTCCTGGCATGCTCCAGCAGACTGCCAGGATGCATTTCACAGCACGGGTCTGTCTGCTGGGACCCCCGAAGCAGCAGCCTGCAAACACAGCAGAAAAGCTTCATTCTGCTTACAGAACTAAGTGGTTTTTTTCCTTTTAATAACGAAGAAAGCCTAACTCCAAGATATACTTTTATATAAGTTACTAGATTTAGTTCTGCTTCTATCACTTCTGGCAAGCTCACCTTAGGAGGTCACTGGGAGCTGAATGGAGTCCAGATGACAGAACTACTTTCTAATCCTCGCCCAAATTAGCAGCCAGGAAAAGCAAGTCAGGGGAGCGGTATTTGTGACAGATGGTGGAGAGATAAAGGCACAAGCTCCAAGTGCCAGGTGAGCCAGGTAAGCCTTGAGTCCCCCAGCATCTCCTGCAGCCCGGTGCAGCCTCCTGCACTCGCACTATGGACTGGAGGAGAAATCACAGGATGCCAGAGAGGTCCATCAGGGAATGAACCTGCTCCTCACAGCTGTACCTAGCAGGATGAGACTGTTGGTAAATCAAATTGTAAGGATCCCCTAGATATAAGTGCAGTTTGAAGCACTGAATTCTGAAACAGGGGAAAAAAAACCTGAGTTTGTCTTTATTCCTGCATGCTCTTCTTACTTTGAAAAATACTGGATATCACTACTCCTTCACTATTAAGCAGCATCTCTAGTAATTGCAAGCACAAGTAACATATTTCAATTGTTCTTCCAAAATGTCTGTGTCCTTTTGAGGTTTGTTGATAGTGTAAGTCAGCTGTTTTCAGTGTAAGTCAGCTATGGTAAGGCCTCTGTGCACCTAGCTTTCAGCCTGCTGTATGCATATGCATGTAAGGAAAAAAGAGTTCTTCACTTAAAAGGCCTTTGAAGTGATGCATGGCAAACATATGGCTATTTTGCATACAGACACACCCATTTTTCTTCTTCCAAGTGTTTAATCAGAGTTATCCTGCTAAGCTTCTAAACAAGGAGGGGAAAAAAAAAGTTAGCACATCCTAATGCTCTTTTGTAATTCCCCTTCTCTCTTTAGCATCTAAATTCCAGAACCGTCAGGAATGTCATTACATTAAATGATCAGCACCCTTGCTCCAAGTGTTAGAAGGCTATTTTTTATGGCAGTGTATAGAAGTAAGACCACAACAGCAATGGATTTTTACTTTTATTAATAGTCTACATAAAAGAAAAGAGAAATCTTTTAAAAGCATCTTTCCAGAAAAATATTGAATACTGTTGACTATCATCAATATGAAATTCTTTCTCTTTTTCACAATGTTTCTGCCAGGAGGAAGAACTGTCACCAACAGTAATATCATGAATCTTTATGATTTCCAGAAGTCCTGACTTCGCCAAAGAAAAACCTGTTTACACTTCTCAATCACAAATGATAAGGGGGGGGAAGGAAGATGTGCTGCAAATCCAGTTGCTGCTATTCAAAGCCCTGTTAAAGTGGACGTATGCTTTTAGTATCTTGAATACTATGAAGTGGCATGTAGATGTGACTATGCAAATACAAAGACAGATAAAGGGATGGTCTCTGGATTTCTTTCAGGTTGAGGGTGTGTGGTGGTGTGTTTTCCAAAGTATCTTCTGCTGGCTGAGGCCAGGACATGTTTCTTCATGTAGGTTAAATTATTTGAAAATGCAAGGTAGCACAAGCAATGAACACTGCCTCCAGCTGAAAGGCAAGATGTAAGACAGCTCATTTGCTCTAAATGAATCTGTGCCAAATAAACTTGAAGGAAATAACTTGAGTTATTCTCAGTCATGCAGATCTAGACTAACTCCTCAACAGAGGTGCAGACATGTACTACTTTTCTGGAACTAAAATAGAATAAAACTTTAAGTATGCTTTATTATTTTATACATAAATTCTAGGCTTGAATGATCTTATGTGAGCATACTGCTGAATCCAAAGCCATTTAACTCAGTTTCCCTCTAGGCAGATATTAAACAGTGGAAGTAGAACATGAACAGATAAGAGAAAAAAAACCTAAAAACTATAACAACAAAAACTTCCTATTGATTTTTCCAATCTCACACAGGCCTTTAGAATCCAAGATTATCACAAGGTTATTGAAGTGCAATCACTGGAACTATTTCAAGAAACTAGAAGCAACCCTTAAGCTCTGAAGGAATGTTAGAGGATTAATAGGAATCACTGTACAAAAGTGTAGACAGTATGTGTTAACTTTGTTTGATGTTTACATTCAGTAGCAGGACTGTTCGGGTTGAATATTCAGGGGCCAACAACACTGTAAGGATGTTTGACTGAATGAACTGCTGGCTCTTCTAAGCTTCACTTAGCTCTTCTGTTTTCAGGCAACTACTTAACATCCTTCCATGCACAAAGAGTTCAAGTTCAGTCTGTCAGTCCGTTAGAAGACATTCCAGACCTTAGCAATTAAAAATCTTTGAATTTCCAAGTTTATTCATGACCAATTAATGTCTATTTGTTGTTTCAGCATATTCTTTTGAAGTCCATTCCTTCCCCAGATTTTACCCTCCTGCTAAATTTGTTGATAACAGTCCTAACCTCTTTCAGTTTGCCTCTTCTTTTGGCTACATGAAGATAAGATCTTCCTCCTCCTAACTGTCCTGAAAGCTCTTCTCTGCATATACAGCATTTTGAATTCATCTTCCTTACACCTTGGTGATCAGAACTTCATGTTAGATCATGTGTGAGATTTCACCAGTGCCTTGTAGAAAGATACACACAAATGTCTTCTGATCTCTCCTTGAAACATCTTGGCTGATTTTTTTTTCTGGAATCACAAGTGTCTTTTACAGATCTGTATTACCCTGATATAACCCCCATAACAGGATCAATACTAAGCCTTGATGTTCCTTCCTAAACCATTTTCAACCCATGATCTCCGCTCTTAATAGCAAAAGTTTTGATTAGTACTTAAATGCTCAGTATCTCTTAATTTCTTCTCAAGAGTACATGCTGTTCAAATCCTTTTGTGAACTGACAATGCCTACCAACAAAGCATCATCTGCAAATTTTGTTAGCAATGCCAACGTGTACAACAATGAAGTTACTAGATGCAGTTGACCCTGGAACAAATCATTGAGGAACTTTACCAGTCCCCTTTTGTCCTAATAAAATGATCCTTATTTTGTTACAGCCTAATGGTATCACTTTACCTACCTAGTGTGCTTGTACTAATCACCATTTCCTACAGATGAATTAATTTTTTACATTCAAAACTTTGAATCTTGATTTACAAAGTGTGAGAGTATTGTGGTCTATATGTCAAAAGAATTACTGAATAAACTTCAAGTTCCAGAGTCAAAGATCCTCATTATCTTACTTTGTGTCAATTCAACTGGATTTTTTTGCCTTTAACAATACAAAAACATTTTTTAAAGCCAAGTATTTTCTTAACATTTTGCCAAAGTGTCAGATTTCTAGCACTCAAAGGCTTTGTTCTGTATAGCTGTAATCAATGCAAAGTTAAAAAATATTTTCAAACACAAGACTTTGACATAATGGTATATATTTTGGAAGTTGGCAGTGTCCAACAAGCATTAGATATAGTAAAGAAAAAATCATTAAAATTATTATCAGATAATAATACTGTCAATATATTATGAATGCAGATATCTGACAATGACTTAGCCATGTAACACATATTAGCATATATATAGTGATAAAAATCAGGTAATTTTTGACATACAAATAACTAAAGACATGACTTACAAATGTCACCAGTTGTGTGCAAGTGATGGCTAATATTTTTATGACACCCTACCCATGAACAGTAGAAGACTCTTTATGTCTGCTGGATTTGCTGATGTTTCGTGACCCCAGAGACTCTCTAATTAGATTTTCTTTAAAGCAATCTTCCCTTTAATTTCCATGATTTAAAAGAACATTTGATTTATTTCAAGAAAAATTCCTCCTTCTCCTACAGCTGCAGTTCTACTGAACAAATAAATTTTATAGAAGCAACATCCCCTTTGAAAAGTAAATTCTACTAATCTGTCCATCACTCAGGTCTATGCCTGTCTTTTAGGTTAAACATACATGTTCATCTTTTTCACAATGCAATATATCTAGATGTATCTCTCAAAATACATGCAACCATAAGATTTTCTTAAAGTCACTCGTATTTTTCCTTAAACATTGGTAGCTATCTCTGCAAGGTATTTCCAGTACTATTCCTTTGCTGAAGATCATCCAATAATTCTTTTTTCTTTTCTTTTCCCTCTCTCCCCCCCACCCCCCAAACTATGACATAACCCCTCTGCTTTTAAAAGTATGGTAGCACTGCAATGTTTCAGTCAGGTCATAAACTAAAATATACCAAAGACAGCAATTTGATTTAGGAGTGAACTCCATAATGCAATTGTACCAGAAAGGGTTAGATGCTACATATAACCTGCACCTTTGTTAAAATACAAATCCTAACCTAGGTTTTAATACAATATCACTTTGAGAAACTATATTTATAGTTCTTAATGCCTGAACAATGAACCTGCTTATTTTTATGATTTAAAATGCATTTCATTTATTCTATTCAGCATAACCATTCTCTGAAACTCAAAGCAGTTGCCCTGACTCTGTCAATCATATACTTTATATTCATAATCATGGTTATTTCAGCTGCTAACAACAATGATTTGCAAATGTTTTTCAAATGAAATTGTTCAGTTGCTTTGCCTTGCTATGCATGCTCATCACAGTTTATGTTCTTATATATTTGAACCACTGATAGTTGTGAAAAATGTTCACATAGTGTTAAAGTTTCAGCAATATCAGAAGGAATAGTGGTTACTATATCTTTTGCCACCTAATCTCCCATTTAAAAACCCTGTTAGGACATAAATGACATCATATGGAGCTGAATGCAGACAAAGTTCCAAATGTAGCCTAGTCCTACTTAACAGAGTAACTAGCTAATGCAAGTCAGAAACAGTGCAAGAGTACTGTTCATAATCTGCTACTTGTATCAATGTTTTCACTCAAAATATTCTATAGGTGCCTAAAAATAAGCAATATATCCATCTGTACGTGGACATAATGGGAGTAAATGAATGTGTTGAATGTGCTAAGCAACCAGCACTTGTCAAAAAATACAGGACACAAAGCTGTTTTATTATAAAAATTTTTTGTATATGTAGAAGAAACTAATTGGGAAATATATATTGCATTCCAGAAAGTAACAGTAAATCTGACCTTAAAATACTACTTTTTTTTCTTATTTCTAAATGTAATTTTTCATTTAATAACTTAATGGAAATACAAAGGACATCGCTTAAAGAGAAAAACCAAGAGATGAGCTTGTATTATGGCCCTTCTGGTTCATCTTCTTCAAAATTGTTCACTACTGTTAATCAGTTAGGATGTGCAGTAGGAAGGGTCTATATTTTTATCTTTTCCAATAAAAATCCATGTTTTACAAAAACAAACAGATAAACAACAAGCTTTGCAAGGGGAAAATGCACCAGTCGCCTCCTCAGATCTCTTTGCTACCTCTAACACCCTTCCCTCCTCTCCCCCAGAGCTCAAGAGCTCCCTTGCAGAGGAGGGGATTTGCTCTGGTGTCACTGAGGACACGCTACAGAGGTAACAGGATTGCAGGAGTGCAGCTGAGGACAGATTTTGGCCAGCAGAATCTTTCTTACTGGTCATGTAATGTGTGATGGAAAGATCCCAGTCTGACTCTGACAGACTGCATCAGCTTGTAAAGGTTGGCAGCTAAGCAAATAAAAACCTTGTTTATTGTAACCTGGCCACATTTGATAAGGATTGATTGAGACATAATACACACAGACACCCAGAGTATAAGGCTTAGAAGCTCTTTCTCTTCAAATACAGCTGCACTTTAAAGAAGCATTTGGGGCTTATATCCTTCCCTATCTTCCATTCATCCAGAATAAACATTTTAATTTGCATGTCCAGATTTTAATTGGTACAGCATGTGGAATTAATAGAAACCATTATCAGCTAAATCAGCATGACCCTTCCGTGAATTAAAATATGTTGCAGATTTAGAACATTAAATGAGAGAAAGGAGCTCTCTAACCTCTAAATCCAACAATTCTCTAAATCCAACAATTCTCTGTAAACTAAGAACACACTCAGTACACTGCCATAGAGATACTGGCTTTGAAGTAAGTTCAAAAAATTAAGGAAGGAACAAAGCTGCTGACGGGTGTATTCCTAATGGTTTCTCAGCCCCCTCTTTCCACTGAAAACAGTGTTCAGGAGAAGAAAAGAAACTAACTCTTTAAGTCCCCAACTCATTAGGGAAAAGAATTATTAAAAAGTGGTTATTGAAAAATTGGCAGCAAATAAAAAAATATAGAATTGACTGAAAAATGAGTAGGAGCAGAAAGGATGAGATTATTTCTGATTAATAGAAGAGGCTAAAAATTACAACAATTCCTTTCCACCCAAAGGTAGGCTTGAAATGTCATCACTGAGATTCTAGTATGGTTTTGAATTACTGGAGAACAACACAGTTTAAGACCTCATCTGGGAAATTTCCTGTTAGCCTGTCTTATATAACTAATAAGAGGATTATATACTTCAAAGCTGGGTTTTATCATCCTACCGTGCTGACCAGGGCCATCAGTTCACTGCTTTGACTTATAAACTGGAATTAGATGTCAGAAATGGACCTTTTTGTAGTAGTAAGTAGTTATATATCCTGAACAATTTATAATTCAAATAACCAACAATGGCAATTTGCAAAATATGGTAATGAAACTCAATAGCTAACTGAACTTTAGACTCCCATAAACAGTGGAAACATTTTTTTACTGAAATTAGAACAATGCCAAGATGCTACAAAAAAGAATGATGGTATTACACATCATCGTCAGAAATGCATTATTATGATCTGCAGTTTCTGGTTGCTGAACTCCAGTTGCAAATTCTACCTGAAAATAAGGCATTCACTAAGTACTGTCCTATCCCTTAGAAAATGCTCTTTCCCATTGCATGGAAGATGCATCAATCTACTCAGAAAATGTAAATACACTTGCAGCTACACATGCACAAGCACAATTATAACAAATATTTTATAGGTATGTGAGGATATGAGATCTATGTAGCATTAGAGAAATTTATTCTTTAAGTAAAAATGTCTGATATTTAACAGAGATGGGTTACTATTCTTCAGTTAGTTTTGCCTTCAGATAGGAGGAAATAAAATAACCACATTCGTATCTGCTGTTTCAAAAAGGCAGGTAGATGTTTTTCAAAACCATGGGTTTGACTACTGTTAAATGAAGCTGGCATTGAACTTAGCCTGCACCAGTGCCCTGACTACTGTACTGCTACATAAAGGTTATTCAGACTATTCCTTGTTCAGTACTAATCAATTTCACCTCTGTGATGTAGGTGCACTCAGTGCTCTGATAATAGCTTATCTACAAGCAGCTCTCCCCCAAGCAGATACAGTCAACCTGTGTCACTTGAGCCAAGTGTCCCAGTGAAGTTGTACCAGAAAAGGGAGCTGTCGGGTAGTCCAAATCTCCAGCTATGGCATAAAGAAAAGTAGCAAAACTGCTCAGGCTGATATTGTTACGTGACTCACATTTAATGCAGTGATAGAACTGTTATCATGTCCTGCTATTCCTGGAGCTCTCCACCTCTTTGGCTTTCCTCTTCCCTGGAAAGGTGATGAGGCTCTCAGCCAAAGATTCTGGTTCATGCCTCAAAAAGTCAGTCAGGAAACCTGGCTATCTCCACTTTATAAAAATGTTGTTTCAACCCAACTGAAAGCTGTGTCATTAACCTCCTACATTATAATACTTCTAATGTTTCTTTTAAAAAACAGTATACACTTGCTGTTTGAGGTTTGCTTAGATAATGATTCTAACTAATCATAATCAGGAGATTTCAGACTCATTCAGTGTGACAATGACAGGTCTCCTGCTTCCTTCCTACCCACATCCTCCCATATTGCCCCTGGTCAGTCAAATTTGCATGATGAGCCCCCAAAGGTTATCTCATTATTATGCTTAGGAACCAGTCCCCTGTGAGGACATGAAATCTTCAAAATTCAGCTCAGATCCTGCTTGGGCTTATATCTGAAGGCTTCTGATGCTGGCTAATAAGGGCGCATGTATCTTCTCCTTTCCTGCTAACCAGTACAAATTATTCATTGCTTTTACCTTGGAACAACAGGTACCCTGACAGCAAGGTAAACTTGCCAAGGTCAGCACTATAAGCCTAGCAGGCTTCCAACCCGGTGAGTTTCTTAAAATGCCAATTTCCCCGTGTTCATAGTGTTTTTAACTCTAGTTAGATCATATTAACGACTTTCCCTGAGGCCAAAACTACAATTTTTTTTAATTTTTTTTTTTTTTTTAGCAGAAAAGCAAGGCTTTGAGTGGGTAACAAGTGATGTGTACAGGACAGCTTATGAGTAACTTCCATACAAAGGTTAAGTAGGCAGGGGCTCTTCATAGCAAAAGAGATGACTGAGTTGCTGTGGTCTAGCTGTCAAACCACAAATGTCACTGACAATTAACTGTGAAAAGCGGTTTCCCACTATGAAATTATGGGGTAGTGGGTTTAAAAAAAAAAAGGAGATTTTGGAAGAATTTTCAAGTAGCACATAATTAATTAATTTATTACTAACAGTAATTAATTCATTGCCATGAGAAGTCACTGATGATAATGATGCAAACAAATTCTAGATTAAAGAAATACGTAAATTGACTTCAAGAGTTAATGAGTACATAAACTTAACAGAACAGATGCAGCCTCCAGGAATTTTTTAAAATACTAATTGTTGGAGTCTGAGAGAATCACAAAAGGAAGAATAATTTACAACTTGCCCAGTTTCTTACGGTTTTCCCTAACCATCTGCTACTGACCACTTCAAGAACAATAATACTAGGCTAAGCAGACAACCGTTCTGTTCTGCTATTGCACTCTCAGTTTAAAAAAAATTTTTACTGATTAGTTTACCTGTATTTCACATATACATGATAATGCCAACCGGTCATAAAAATAAAAGGTATCTGTTCACAAAATTGTGTTCATTCCTACATCTAGTGAAACTATAGTCATCAGGAATATTTGGTCACATTGAGCATAACAAACAACTTAATATTGACTACCTACAGTCCATTTTACAAGAGCTCTGGTAGTTGTCTCTGAGGGCAAAGAGCACATTTAAATTTTTGCAGGAGGATGCTGAGCTCTCCTACTACGCTCAAAACATTACAAGGGTCTGATACAGGTCCCAGATGGATTTCAGACATCAGTCATCAGAGTTCTGCAGAGGCAAATCAAATCCTGTCACAGGGCACAAGATCCAAAGCCTCTCACATGCATCAGTGGTGGTGGTGGGAGAAAGGCCACCACGCTAGAGGAGAATAGCTCTGTACAACACAGCAGGAAGAGGCTCTATGGTGTCTCATGTTCACAGATGATTGCTAAGCAGGGACCACTGCCAGCAGACCACTCTACAACTTTGACCAGGTTGCCCGTGATACAGGCTTCCACTTCCTGCATAATCTTTCTATAAACAAACTTCATTATTTGCAGCTTGAACTTGTTGAAGGTCTCGTTAAAATCTGAGTAGGATGGGTACCTAGGCTGTTGCACCATGACCTCCTCCACTCCCCTGCCACATACTCCCAATATATCTATGAACATGGTCCCCAAGGACCTCTCTTACCTGAAATCTGTGCTTAGTGAGGTCCAGGGGTCAAAGTGACTAATTTCCTCCTACAAGCCTGTGTCTCGTGTTTCATATTTGTCAGTGCTGCTGAAGATATAAATTAAGTTCTCTCACTTGCAGGACCTCACACTTCACACCTGGCACAGCTGGCCAGGGCTGCTGAGGATACTATCTGAACTTTAGCATTGCCCTTGTGTCAGCGCCAGCTTCACGTGTTAAATCTTCCTGCTAATTACCTTTTGGCAACTTATGTGCTAGACACCTTATCATGGGCTGCCAAATCTCTCATCTTCACTCAAAGAGAGTGAGAAGGAGGAAAGGATCACAAATCATGGGGTAGGAGACTTCCAGCTCTTCATTAAACAATTATACATGATCTTACATTTTTTTTTACCTGTAGTTAGAGTCCTGCAAATTGCACTTCTGTCAGAGGAGTTAGCAAGACAGAGTCATGGCTCAGACAAGGATGGATAGGTTTGGAGCATCACACAAATGTCTAAGCTTCAGCACAGAGCTCATGGGGAAGCACTAAGTAGAATTGCCATTAACTTAATTTGAAACAGGACTAGCTTTAGTCCGGGGCAAAGTAGGTGATTGCCTATAAAAGCACACTAATGTGGCTGTAGGAACATCCCTGGAATGAGCAGCTAACCTCCGCTCCCTGTGTGTCCAACACTTCTTTGTGTTTGCCTCCACCTTATGCACTCATCCTTTTTATCCGGCATCAGGAAGATTTGCCCTATCTCAGCTCTGTCTGCTATCTGTGAAATCATAGAGAAACTTGCCATCCAGAGGAGAGGGACAGCTTGTAATCCAAACTGCAAACTGGAAAGTACTTGTGCTTAATTGTAGCAGTAGAGTAAGGTTCTGCTTGTAGTGTTGGGGAAGCCAAATTGCCCAGAGAGAGAATTTCCCTTGATGTTAGGTATAGCAAATTAAATTCTGAAGAGCCATGAGCCAGCTGGCCCATGTGTGAGCAGAGGGAAAACTTTATAATGTGTTTTTTAAGTCTGTGTAAGTCTACGTGCAGTTCCAAAAAACTGTCAGTCTACAATGTAATAAAAGCAGCACAGTGCATAGTACAGATTTTTTTTTTTTTTTTCTCCTTTCATACTACTTACAAACAACAATGGATAATTTCAGCTGGGGTGCTCCCTCCAGTTTTGGGCACCATCTATTAGACAAGTTGAAGAGAATATAAAAAAGATCAGCAACAATTAAGAAGCTTGTAATACAGGACATCAAAAGAGAGATTCAGGTTTCCCTAGTTTAGAAAAGACTGAGGGGAAGCATAACAATAGAGTTCAAACATAAAGGAAAGTGAAGTAAAGAGTTCAGTTGTCCCCCATGCCAACCAGAGATCAGGCAAGGAGCAAACTCTTAATTTCAAATAACAGAGATCTAGATAGCATGTGAGGAAAAATATCCACACAGAATTATAGTTAGGTACTGGGAATGGTCAACTAGGAATATACTAGGATCTTCACTGACTGCTTTCAAGACTATAAGACAAACAACCACTCAAGACGGTTTGGGTATACTTAATCTCATCTAGAGTCAAAACTTGCTTCAGTCTGGCGTGAACAGGGATAATCTCAAGGACATATATCCTAGATCACTGTATTTCAAGGCCAGGCAGGACCATTTGGTCATCTCTTCTGAATACCTGCATAAGGAAGGCTAGGAAATTCCAGAAAATTGTGACTGCACTAAACAACCAAATCTAGTAGAGCCAGGAGTAAAAGAAAAGGGAAAAAAATAACTCTTATATTTTAGCACAAAAATAGTAATTTTAGGTTCAGTGATCTGTAACTGAGTTCCCAGGACAAAATACAGGAAACGATCATACAAAAAAGTATCTATATTATTTCTAGGTACTTACAAAATGGCAGTAACAGCTAAGCAACTCACAACAATCCACTCTAATATTATTTTTTATAGTGGGGAACAGAGCTTGTGACTTTAGTCAGGAGTTTGACACTGTATGACCAGATATTCTTATAAATAAATTATAAGAGCACAGTATAAATGAAAATAATGCAAACTTTTGGTAAACCTGAAAAGTACTCAAAGATGAGCTACAAATAATTTGTTGTGAAAGTTTATGTTGTGTTGTGGGCTTTCTTGGATCTTGACATTTATTTTCATCAAAGACACTGACGATGAATCAGAGAATATCTTTATTAAACTGTCAGATGATAACAAGCACAGAAAGACTGCAAATGCTTTGGAGACTACAATTTTAAGAAATTTAAAAGATCCTGACAAACTGTAAAAATAGGCAGGAAAAGAAAAAGGATGCAATTTGGTTAGGTCAAATGCCAGATATGGCATTTCAGCAGAAGCAGCTATCACCAACAGAAGACTGAAAGTGAATGAAGAAACAGCAGTTCTGAAAAAAAAAAAAAAAAAGGAAAAAGAAAAAAAAAGGAAAAAAGATATTTAAATTGATCAAAACTAAATGTGAATCAGTGTTGTCATGTACTTGAGAAAAAAAGTGTGCTGAAGTGTACAAACAGGAGTGTTATATGCAGGATGGATAAAGTAACCCTTCCAACAGTGATAAGGCATGAGTTTAGCGTCCAGCCCTAGGCCACATATTTCAAAAAAGATATAGAGAAAATTCTGATGGGGTCAAGAAAACAAGATATATAAGAAAATACTAGAATAATTGTTTTCAGTGATGAGATAAGACGTTTGAAAGAAGACATTGCAAAAATGCAGACGTGCTGGTCTCCAAGTTTACTAAGGACAGGATCCAAAGAAGGCAAATGTATTACCCAAACTTTCTAATATTAAGCATGGAATATAATACCAAGAGAAGGTCTGAAATTTCCATCAATGGAAGGCTTTGGGAACATCTTCCAAAAGCATCAATGAACTGGGATAGGAATGCTTAAGAACACCAGAGCATTGTGGGCTTTTCCAAATCTATTCATATACATCTGAATGGTTTTTTTTCCAGGAGATTTTACATTGCTTATACATATTTGCCCGCATTTCTTACAGTCCTGCCAACCTTCTAATAAATAGAGATATCAATGCCAATATAGTTGTGATAGGAATGATTACTAAAAATTAAAAAAAAAGGTCAGTGGGTGCCTTTAGGAAATTATATGTTTTTTCTCCAGGTGGACTGAAAAACTGTTGAGAAACCATTTTGTTAAAAAAAGATAATGAAGGGGGTTGTTAAGTCATCTACCAGACAATGAGAGCGTTTTTTAAATTACACAGTTTATAGATTGACTATAGCGTAATATAATGACTATCAGGGCCATAAAGAAAAAATTGAAACAGCTGTCATTAGTCAATTCAAATCAACAATATTTTGGGTTTAATATATTAAACCTAGCTTTTCAGAAACACACTTTCTGGAGACGTGTTTGATGGCTCCTCTGAACTCCTCCAAGCTGCAACTGACTATGCTGGTTCTCAAGAAGCAGTAGCAGCTACTATGATTTCCTGAAGACATGTAGTTTCTGATGACTTATTTTGCCACCTCTATGCCATTCTTCATTGGGATACAAAGGGCTTAGCTAAGAAGCTGGTTATGTTGGTTTTCCAACTATAGCAGTCCCATAAAGAGCCACAGAACAAAGCTGAGAGTTGATATATATGGACATATCTAAATTTGGTAGTACCTACTTCACTACAAAATGCTAAAAATATCATTCTTTTGCAAAAATCTTAAATTATTTTTGCCCTAGGTTTATAATAACAAAGTTGAGGCTTTATACAAAATCCAAACTTTTCAAAGTCTACCAGCATGTCCATGTGTGGCCAGCATGCATCTACCAGCATGTGAGTTTAACTCCTTGTATGTCTTGCACAGGCTTCTTCGGTCCATGGTTTCATCTTTGCAACTAACATTTAGCTCTTGAGTTTGTAAATGGAAGCACGATGGCTGCTTTCTGAGATATGCAGCAATATACGTCATGGCAGATAGCTGTCTTGCCACCTCAAAAAATGAAAAGCAACCAAGGATTATCCTACCATAAATAAAGTGCCCTCCCACTTAAACAGACTAGGTAGAGATACCTAAATGCAAGCTAAAAATCATAGAAAGGGCAAAATTGGAGGGAATGTCAAACTGATTGCTTAACCCACTTTTCTACAAGAAGGAAGAAACAAACATGTTGAGATCTATCTCTAGCATATTTGCCCATCTGAAGGCTCACAAGCAACAAGAACAGAACAAATATCTTCACATCTCACCAAAGTCCTGTTAATACATCCCTTTTAACAAAAAACCCACCTTTTTTATATTTGCCCTCACTGTTCTGCATGCAAGGAAACTTCATCAGAGAAAGTACACATTTACCCTTCCCTCCATAACACCATTGGAATGCAGAATAAATGGAGAAAAGCACCTGAACTTGATATCATCATCTCCTTTGTTTCTTGGCAGCAAATGGAAGTTTCTTACTATTCCATCTGCCTGGACAGGGAAATAAAAGACCATAATATATTAACAGTCAGGTGAAGTTTATATTGCTGAGTTCTTGAATGTCACATAAGGATGGCCAGATGGAGTCTGCAGGAGTTACTTTAAAGACAACTGACCAGAGCAAAAAACACAAGTATTAACATTTGTTGTCAACTATTTTGTGTAATGCCCTAGGCCTGAAATCTCCTAGCATTGCAAATTATTCTTTCACAAGAACATGAAAAGACAAAGCTGTACACCATCTGTATTTAATGTATTCTTTCATATACTTCTCAAATTCTGCAAGGTTCCCTATAGCTGCTGCCCTCTCAAGCAAGATGCAGAAGAATCTGAAGCTTGTAATCCTGATATAACGTTCCTGGAATTTCAGATGAGGATGGGAACAGCTGAGCCTCTCAGTTTCTCATTGGTTCACCTTATCATGGACCCAGATAAGTGACAATGATTTTGACAGGCTCTATGCTGTACCCAGACAAAGTGGCAGTGATTTTTGGATCCATAAAACACTGTGGTAATGCCAAGCCATTTCAGTTCTTCATGGTGCAAATGATTCTGCTGCCTGGACAAGGCTGTGCAAAAAACTAGGGAAAACAGCCGTGAGACAGTGTTGGAAGGTCTAGGGGCAGACTTCTCTCTGCCTCACTTGAAAAAAAAATCCACATCCCTTTCAATTTTTCTCATCCTTCACTGATCACACACCACCCGCTGCATCCACAGCTTAAGAAATATCTATATTATAAGAGAGAATACTGACAGCACCTAGTTCTGCCATCACGATGTTGTTACTAACTGTACATACTGTTAGTCACAGTTCCTGTTAGTCAGATAAAAAAAAAATCCTGACAAGGCTGATGACTGCAAGCATCTCTGGATAAAAATCCCACCAGACATTAGCATCCGTTCTCCCTCTGAAAGGAATGCAGACCTTCCTCTTGCTCTGTCCCACAAGCTTCTTGATAAATCTCCAGTACCAAAGTATGCTGAAGTAATTGCAGCATTTCAATTTAATTGCATAGAAGATAAACTGGAGCCCTCCATACAATATTTGTCATCTATCATTGTGACAATTTTTTATTGCAACATGAAACCCTAAACTAATTTCTGACATCCAATTTCTAAACATGTACGCATCTTTTTACTTAAGAATCCCCAATTCATTGCATAGAAGGTTCAGAGTATTTATATTCTTTTCTACCTTTCAAACTAAGATCACAACATTATTGTTCTTCTTCACTCCAAACTGAAAAAAACTGCAACTGAATAAACAGCAACCCAACTACAAAGTGTAGAGCAGAAAATTACACTTGGACTGACAAGGCAAAAAACTAAACAATTTGTTTGCAGCACTTCTGTTTTATCTGCTGATTTAACCCTTTTTTAACCATTTTATTATAGGAAGAAAAGTAACATTTTACAATAAGAGTATTATACATGCTGCGTAAATTACAGAAGAACAGTCAAACATTTCCGTTGTACCTTTATCCCCATACAGGCAGCACTTTGTCAGAATACAAACTTCCCAACATAAAAGCTTTTATCGAGTAGGAATATTTCCTTCATTAGAACCCTAAACAGACACATTTATGTCAGTATAAACATGTTTTTGCAGTTAACACTTTGTTATAAGGATTTATTTCAAGTCAACTATCCTCAAAGGAAACCAGTGAAGAGATGGCACTCAGATGGAGTTCTCTGCAGATAAACCTGGTCCAGCAGCATCTCAGTCATCTCTCCATCTGAGATGAGAGTGGATTTAGGTAATCAAAGCCATTGCTCGGGACATATCCCATTCAGAAAACAGCCACAACCACCCACCAAAGTATCTCAATCCCAGAGAGGAATTTCTAGCTGTTACAGTTGTGCTGAGAGTAGCCTTAAACCTCATAGCTCTGTACCATAATACCCAGTCCAAAGGCTGGGTTAAGAAGGACCTTTGGCTTAAGGAAACTGGAATTAAATCCTCACAGATCTTTGTCCCTAGGTCTAATGTAGGGTCCTATTTTCTACTTCACTGCGTATAATCTTTCATCAAGATTCACAGCTGACCTAGACCCAGTCACTTTAAGTGATGGGATTCCACCCAGGCTTGCTGTAAACAACAAATGCCAGAAGAGGGGCATGGATCTCTTGTCAGCCCTCACCAGCAAAGCACAGGTCTTCCTTGGATTGCCACTTCCACTCCATCACTACTCCTTTATATCTAATTCCTGCCATCCTTTCCCAGTGAAGAAAGAGAAACCCTGAAGGGCAATGTACTGTGCACCTCCTGCCCCAGCTGTATGAGCGTCTGCACTCCCCACATCCTCAGCATCCGGCAGCCCTGCAGCAAGGGGAGCTCCACGTGTGGACATGCAGGATGGGTTTTTTACAAGCTTGAGCTGAATGTTGCTCATGAGCAGAAAAGCACATGCAGCTCCTGAGCCTAAGGCTTCGGTGCATCTGTCAGAACAGAGCTAAAATAAGGTTCAATATTTTGGCTTCACTATACTGTACAAGATTATTTGGCTCTGCCTTTTCTGAGTTTGTGAGGGCAGGCCTTCAATGTTGCTTTATTATTATGTGGACTTAAGAGGTCAGTTTAAGGTCTTCTGAGCTTTTTTAATTTTGGAACATTGTTTTGCTACCCATCCACACCCTTCTGGATAAAATGAAAGCAGCACAACAAATATTCAGTGAGAATCACAGTTCTATCTGTGCGTGCCATGGGGAGATGAAAATCTCCTTTCAGCTTGAGTATTCATCATGGAGATGCCTGTAAGCTCAAGATACATTTTCTAGGCATTTAAGACTTGCAAATCATAAAACTTTTCTCTGAATATTCCATACAACTATGACTCTATTAAAACTGCTTCAAAAACTGCCTTTTTAAAATACAGATGTAGGAATTTTCACATATCATCTATTTTTATGGGAAACATCTGAGATCCTGAAGTGTTGCCTTCTTGGATAGACTGTCTAGTGAGTGATTATTTACACATAAATAATAAATTAATATTTTAATTTGCTGTTTTAAAACCAGCAGTGATGGTGGTGTAGTGCAGGCCTTAATCACTTTCAGAGAGCAAATAAACATCTACAAGGTTATGTATTGACTTCAAGGGTGGTGGAACATGACTTCATACCTCATTCAGGTGTTATCAAACCACATGGTGAGCCACTAAGCAATTTACTTTTTTGTTCACTAGGACAAAACCACTAATGACAGAAATATCGCACTGAAATTTTCTGTTAAGAACATACCAGCTGCTGGAAATGGGAATGTTTATGAGACTACTGAGCTACTCACTTTATTTGAAGTGTTGGCTTTTTATTGCACACCGATTTTCACCCTTTCAGGAAGACTGTATACAAAAGTTAAGATTTCTTGCTCACAGTGAGAGAGAACTTACACTTCAATTTCAGGCACGTTTGAGACAGATCTGGTTACTAGTTTCAAGGAAAAATCTTGAACACATTATATTAAGTAAACAGAACAACTACAAAACCTATAGAACATTATTTGTTAAATTTACTGAATATTTCTTTAGTCCATATTAGTCTGGTTTGCAAAGCATCACATCTTTTAACTATCTATGTACATGTCAAAATACAAATGAGAATATAATTCCTGTTATACAATCACTGAGTTTTACACTATTTTAAGTAACTCTACAGGAATTTTGAACATGAAATATATTAAAAGCATATGAGCCTATCATGCCAAATTTCAAAGGCAGATTTCTGAGGCTATTGTCTTTTTTGATATGTTGGCACAAACCTAGGAATTACTTTAACTGCAACCCCGTTGCAAAACATTTCCAGAGGTAATATCAATGACTTTTCTTAAAATGCCTCTCATAGATCCAATGTTGTATTAATTCTTAAATCTAACAATCTGTTTCTGCCCAAATGTACCTTTTTTAACACTGCTGTTTGGCCTACAGGAATGAGACTATTGTTGAAATGAACTTGCATGTTAGTTAGCTGAATCTCCATCTTAGTGAAACAACAGTGCCTTACAAGGTTCTAGGGAACTTTCTGACATTGGAAAAAGCACTGGCATTTGGCACATAGCACTCTACCCTGGTTACCTGCTCTCTGGAATTAAGAGTCTGTGAAGAGATGCTGGTTTTAATCAGTTTTCATGCCTTAATCCTAAAAGGAGCATTTTTTTGAGTATGGATTAGTTACGATAGTTTTTAGCAAAGAGATTAAGCTAGATAAAAAGCAATTTATTGCCAAGTAAACTGAATATTTGGCACCAGCTACCCTAACCAACAAATTTTGTGTTGATCTGTTAAATAATCTCTTGTCCTACTTCTCCATATGTGAGCCTAGAAATACCTATCTGAGATTATCCTTTTCAGATGTAATGTTTAGTGACCCAAAATAATGACAGAGAAACACTGTCTTTCTAATTCCTGGGTACTTTATTCTTCCTTGTCCCCAAATAACATCTTCTTGAGTTCATACATAACTGCTTGCCAGCTGCCTATAGATTCAAAATAATAATAGGATCTTCCTAAACCAGGGAAAAAAAGGCTTCACACTGTAGAAGTAGCATAAAAATTCAACACTGTACTGTCATCTAAATTCTCTGTGCTATTCTTAGCCTTGAAGTGATATTCTGTACAGCTCTACACCCTCTAAATGAAATGTTTCTTATTTCTTTGAAGGTTGCCAACTGTCTACTACTGTCTTTACTACCCTTGAGGTAACTATATAGGGAAAAAAGAAGAGAGAAAATAGAGAGAGAGACAACATGACATCCTTGATCATAGCAGAATGGACACTTTGTGTGTGCTCCCACTCTATAATGAACAGAGTACTCAGAAGCACTGAAAATATGTAACTAGCTTTATCCCTTACCTAAAAACACCTCCTCTTTAATATTATAGACATTATACAGGGTTTGAGCAGTATGCTAAAATACAGCTAGAAATAAATACAGTAATAGGCAGCATACACATGAAAAACTGTCCCAAATAATATCTACCTAATAACTATACACTAAATGCATATGTTTTTCTTAGTTCTGTTAAGTCGCAATTCTCATGCAAACCATAAGCACAGCACATCTGCCAATCCTTATATTTTTCTGTCCTAGTCTATAGAATCATAGAATCATAGAATCATTTGGGCTGGAAGGGACCTTTAGAGGTCATCTAGTCCAACCCCCCTGCGGTAAGCAGGGACATCTCCAACTAGATAAGGTTGCTCAGAGCCCCATCCAGCCTGACCTTGAATGCCTCCAGGGATGGGGCTTCCACCACCTTTCTGGGCAACCTGTTCCAGTGCTTCACCACCCTCATCGTAAAAAATTTTTTCCTTATGTCTAGTCTAAATCTACCCTCTTTTAGTTTAAAACCATTACCCCTTGTGCTGTCACAGCAGACCCTGCCAAAAAGTCTGTCCCCATCTCTCATATAGGCCCCCTTCAGGTATTGGAAGGCCACAATGAGGTCACCTCGAAGCCTTCTCTTCTCCAGGCTGAACAACCCCAACTCTCTCAGCCTGTCCTCATAGGAGAGGTGCTC